>NC_036872.1:429328-526288 GCF_002910315.2 Salvelinus sp. IW2-2015
TGTGTCATGACGTTGGGTTGGGGGTAGGTTTACGACAGTCATAAATACCTCTTCCCCCTTTTTCTCTCTCCCCACTATAACTGATGTGACATAAGGAAACCCATGGGTTAACATAGAGATTCTGGACATATGCGGTGGTACTTAAGGTATATTATGTCAGTTCGGTTGCCCTCTGACACATTCTCATCAATGATAGAATGACATAAACGCTACTGTGAAAAGTCTAAACGTCAGAGGTATCGGATTCACATGGAATTGTTGTTTAGTTCAAATGTTTGAATATGACATTGTTTGTGAAGAGGTGAAATGTAATTTTACCTTCCAAATGAGAGATCTGTGTTTTCATAAATTTGGCTTCTGCTCAACCAGGGGCCCGCCCCTGTGAAGAGACCTGGGTAATAAACCTTTCAGACACACCCCTCTCCTCCACTATAAAAGCCATTTTCCCAGAAGATAACTTCCTGTTCCGGGTATGCTAGGATGACGATCCAGTGTCAGAATGGTTCAGATAATCACTTTAGATGAAGCCAACATCAGCATGGACTTTGATTGTGAATGGTATGAACTTTGAACTCGTGTTCACTACAGAAGTGATATCTCCTAGCCGTTGAGTTGGCAACAGCTGCTACAAACGCAGGTTAGGAAGGACAGTCCGAGTATCCCGTCTTCCACACACAACGGTACTACGAAGTATCCCGTGACTACCAGAGACCAGAGACATCCTCCAAAGGACAGAGGACTCGGGTTGGCGACACGGGCCATCTACCACCAACCTACTGAAGCGCAGCTCAGAGTAAATATTCATTGCATTTCCCTCTTCAAATGGCGGTAATTTAGAATGCATAAGATAAGATTTACGAGAGCACAGCTCGCCTATGTTCCCGTCTCCCGCTCTTTCACTAAGACTCAGCCCCTTTTCTTTGTGTAACAAACTGTCATATCTATTCCGCCCGCTAGGGACGTTTTCTGTATGACGTAATTTGTGATCAAGTTATGATTTAATTGTATATGTGTGATTCTGTGTGATTAGTTAGGTATTTAGTAAATAAATAATTAAACCCAATTTTGTATTGCTGATTCAACTTGTTAGCCAGGATTCTTGCAGACAATCAAGGACTTACAACCTTCAGATGAGACTGAATAAAATGGCGATTAATGTGACTGTTATTTAGTAAAATATTACAAAATCTTTAAGAGTTTATTCGAAAGATAACAGCTCTATAAATATTATTTCGTGGTGTCCCTCTCTAGTTAATTAATATTTACATGATTAGTTCAATCAGGTAATATTGATACCGGAGAAATTATTTTATAGAATAGCATGTCATAGCAATCAATCTGGCAGAGTCAAAGACACGACAATTGTAATGTTTTTAAAATTGTAAAAACTGCCTTTATTAATTTTGCTGGACCCCAGGAAGAGTAGCTGCTGCTTTGGCGGGATTATGGGGATCCATAATAAATACAAATACACCTGTTAATTGAAACGCATTCCAGGTGACTACCTCATGTTGCTGGTTCAGGCGCCGACAGAGATGGCCTCCTCGCTTCGCGTTCCTAGGAAACTATGCAGTGTTTCGTTTTTTTATGTGTTATTTCTTACATTGTTACCCCAGGAAATCTTAGGTTTTATTACATACAGTCGGGAGGAGCTATTGCATATAAGAGCAACGTCAACTCACCAACATTACAACCAGGAATACGACTTTCCACCACCCAGGACAATGGATCGGATCCCAGCCGGCGACCCAAAACAACGGCGCTGCAGTAGGGGCAGAGCAGTCTTCTGATCAGGCTCCATAGACGGGCACAATGCGCACCGCTCCCGAGCATACTACTCACCAATGTCCAGTCTCTTGACAACAAGGTAGACGAAATCCGAGCAAGGGTTGCCATCCAGAGAGACATCCGAGATTGTAACGTCCTTTGTTTCACGGAAACATGGCTCACTCGGGATATGTCATCAGAGTCGGTACAGCCATTTGGCTTCTTCACGCATCGCGCCGACAGAAACAAACATCTCCCTGGTAAGAAGAAGGGCGGGGTGTATGCCTTATGATTAACGAGACGTGGTGTGATCATAACAACATACAGGAACTCAAGTCCTTTTGTTCTGACCTAGAATTCCTTACAATCAAATGCCGACCACATTATCTACCAAGAGAATTCTCTTCGATCATAATCACAGTCGTGTATATCCCCCCCAAGCAGACACATCGACGGCCCTGAAAGAACTTCATTTGACTCTATGTAAACTGGAAACCACATATCCTCCGGCTGCATTTATTGTAGCTGGGGATTTTAACAAGGCTAATCGGAAAACAAGGCTCCCTAAATTTTATCAGCATATCGAATGCGCGACCCGGCTGGCATTGATCATTGTTATTCTAACTTACGCGACGCATATAAAGCCCTCCCCCGCCCTCCTTTTGGAAAATCTGACCACGACTCCATTTTGTTGCTCGCAGCCTATAGACAGAAACTAAAACAGGAAGCGCCCGTTCTCAGGTCTGTTCAACGCTGGCCCGACCAATCGGATTCCACTCTTCAAGATTGCTTCGATCACGTGGACTGGGATATGTTCCGCAGAGCGTCGGACAATAACATTGATGAATACGCTGATTCGGTGAGCGAGTTTATTAGCAAGTGCATCGGTGATGTTGTACCCACAGCATCTATTTAAAAAATCCCCAACCAGAAACCGTGGATTGATGGCAGCATTTGCGCAAAAATTGAAAGCGCGAACCACTGCTTTTAATCAGGGCAAGGTGACCGGAAACATGACCGAATACAAACAGTGTAGCTATTCCTTCTGCAAGGCAATCAAACAAGCTAAGCGTCAGTATAGAGACAAAGTAGAGTCGCAATTCAACGGCTCAGACACGAGAGGTATGTGGCAGGGTCTACAGTCAATCACAGACCACAAAAGAAAAACCAGTCCCGTCGCGGACCACGATGTCTTATGCCCAGACAAACTAAACTACTTCTTTGCTCGCTTTGAGGACAATACAGTGCCACTGACACGGCCCCCTACCAAAACCTGGGGGCTCTCCTTCACTGCAGCCAAACATTTAAATGTGTTAACCCTCGCAAGGCTGCCGGCCCAGACGGCATCCCAAGCCGCGTCCTCAGAGCATGCGCAGACCAGCTGGCTGGTGTGTTTACGGAAATATATTCAATCAATCCTTATCCCAGTCTGCTGTTCCCACATGCTTCAAGAGGGCCACCATTGTTCCTGTTCCCAAGAAAGGTAACTGAGCTAAATGACTATCGCCCCGTAGCACTCACTTCAGTCATCATGAAGTGCTTTGAGAGACTAGTCAAGGACCATATCACCTCCACCCTACCMGACACCCTAGACCCACTCCAATTTGCTTACCGCTCCAATAGGTCCACAGACGACGCAATCGCAATCACACTGCACACTGCCTTAACCCATCTGGACAAGAGGAATACCTATGTAAGAATGCTGTTCATCGACTACAGCTCAGCATTTAACACCATAGTACCCGCCAAACTCGTTATTAAGCTCGAGACCTGGGTCTCGACTCCGCCTTGTGCAACTGGGTCCTGGACTTCCTGACGGGCCGCCCCCAGGTGGTGAGGGTCGGTAACAACATCTCCACCCCGCTGATCCTCAACACTGGGGCACCACAAGGGTGCGTTCTCAGCCCTCTCCTGTACTCCCTGTTCACCCATGACTGCGTGGCCATGCACACCTCCAGCTCAATCATCAAGTTTGCAGACGACACTACAGTGATAGGTTTGATTACCAACAACAACGAGACGGCCTACAGGGAGGAGGTGAGGGCCCTTGGAGTGTGGTGTCAGGAAAATAACCTCACACGCAATGTCAACAAAACAAAGGAGATGATCGTGGATTCAGGAAACAGCAGAGGGAGCAGCCCCCTATCCACATCGACGGGACAATAGTGGACAATAGGTAGAAAGTTTTAAGTTCCTCGGCGTACACATCACGGAAAAACTGAAATGGTCCACCCACACAGACAGCGTGGTGAAGAAGGCGCAGCAGCGCCTCTTCAACCTCAAGAGGCTGAATAAATTCGGCTTGTCACCAAAAACACTCACAAACTTTTACAGATGCACAATCGAGAGCATCCTGTCGGGCTGTYTCACCGCCTGGTACGGCAACTGCTCCGCCCACAACCGGGGGCAAACTACCTGCCCTCCAGGACACCTACACCACCCGATGTCACAGGAAGGCCAAAAAGATCATCAAGGACAACAACCACCCGAGCCACTGCCTGTTCACCCCGCTATCATCCAGAAGGCGAGGTCAGTACAGGTATATCAAAACAGGGACCGAGAGACTGAAAAATAGCTTCTATCTCAAGGCCATCAGACTGTTAAACAGCCATCACTAACATTGAGTGGCTGCTGCCAACATACTGACTCATCTCTAGCCACTTTAATAATGAAAAATGTATGTAATAAATGTATCACTAGCCACTATAAACAATGCCACTTTATATAATGTTTACATACCCTACATTACTCATCTCATATGTATATACTGTACTCTATACCATCTACTGCATCTTGCCTATGCCGTTCGGCCATCGCTCATTCATTTATTTTTATGTACATATTCTTATTCATTCCTTTACACTTGTGTGTATAAGGTAGTTGTGAAATTGTTAGGTTAGATTATTTGTTAGATATTACTGCATTTTGCTACACTCACATTAACATCTGCTAACCATGTGTGTGTGACAAATACAATTTGATTTGATTTGATTTTGAATTTTAAGAGTGTGCAAAGCTCTCATCAAGGCAAAGGTTGGATACGTTGAACTCTCAAATATAACATATATTTTGGCTACTACATATTCTTTGGTTACTACATGATTCCATTTGTGTATAGATATATATTTCTAAAGATTAATAAAAAATATATAGTACTATTCAAAAATGTGGACACACCTACACCCTCAAGGGTTTTCTTTATTTTTACTATTTTCTACATTGTAGAATAATAGTGAAGACATCAAAACGATGAAATAACACAAAGAATCATGTAGTAACCAAAAAAGTGTTAAACAAATCAAAATATATTTTCTATTTTAGATTCTTCAAATAGCCAACCTTTGCCTTGATGACAGCTTTGCACACCCTTGGCATTCTCTCAACCAGCTTCATGAGATAGTCACCTGGAATGCATTTAAATTAACAGGTGTACCTTGTTAAATGCTAATTTTTGGAATTTCTTTCCTTCTTAATGGATTTGAGTCAATCAATTGTGCTGTGACAAGATGGGGGTGGTATACAGAAGATAGCCCTATTTGGTAAAGTACCAAGTCCATATTATGGCAAGAACAGCTCAAATAAGCAAAGAGAAATGACAGTCCATCATTACTTTAAGACATGAAGATCAGTCAATCCGGAACATTTCAAGAACTTTTAACGTGCAGTCGCAAAAACCATCAAGTACTATGATGAAACTGGGTCTCACGAGGACCGCCACAGGAAAGGAAGACCCAGAGTTACCTCTGCTGCAGAGGATGAGTTAGAGTTACCAGCCTCAGAATTTGCTGCCCAAATAAATTCTTCACAGAGTTCAAGTAACAGACACATCTCAACATCCATTGTTCAGAGGAGACTGCTTGAATCAGGCCTTCATGGTCGAATTGTTGCAAAGACACCACTACTGAAGGACACCAATAAGAAGAAGAGACTTGCTTGGGCCATGAAACACGAGCAATGGACATTAGGCCGGTAGAAATCTGTCCTTTGGTCATCTGTCCAAATTTGAGATTTCTGGTTTCAACCGGCGTGTCTTTGTGAAATGCAGAGTAGGTGAACGGATGATCTCTGCATGTGTGGTTCCCACCGTGATGCATGGAGGGGGATGTGTGATGGTGTGGGGGTGTGGGGGTGCTTTGCTGGTGACACTGTCTGTGATTTATTTAGAATTCAAGGCACACCTAACCAGCATGGCTACCGCAGCATTCTGTAGCGATACGCCATCCCATCTGGTTTGCGCTTAGTGGGACTATCATTTGTTTTTCAACAGGACAATGACCCAACACACCTCCAGGCTGTGTAAGGGATATTTGACCAAGAAGGAGAGTGATGGAGTGCTGTATCAGATGACCTGGCTTCCACAATCACCCAACCTCAACCCAATTTAGATGGTTTGGGTTGAGTTGGACCGCAGAGTGAAGGAAAAGCAACCAACAAGTGCTCAGCATATGTGTGAACTACTTCAAGAATGACTGTAAAACATTCCAGATTAAGTTGGTTGAGAGAATGTCATGAGTGTGCAAAGTTGTCATCAAGTAAAAGGGTGGCTACTTTGAAGAATCGAAAATATAACACTTTTTTGGTTATTACATGATTCCATATGTGTTATTTCATAGTTTTGATGTCTTCACTATTATTATACAATGTAGAAAATAGTAAAAATACAGAAAAACCCTTTAATGAGTAGGTATGTCCAAACTTTTGACTGGTACTGTATATAACTAAAATATAGTCGTTGCATAAATATTCAGCTCCCTGAGTCAAAAGATGTAAGAAACACCTTTGGCATTGTTTACAGCTGTGAGTCTTCTTGGATAAGTCTCTAAGAGCTTTGTTCACCTTGATTGTGCAATATTTAATTTCAAAATTATTCAAGCTTTGTCAAGATGTTGGGGATCAACACAGACACACAAACACATGCTTGCGCACTCACACACACACACACACACACACACACACACACACACACACACACACACACACACACACACTTTCAATGCCGTTTTCTGCAGTAGATGCTTATAAATAAAAAAGGTGCTTAAACAGTGTTTTTGTGTATTTACCCTCCACCACTGATCATATGGCAAAAATACCCACTGTGCAAGTTCTCTAGCTAGACCCCGAGTCCAGCTTGTGCAAGGAAATTCATCTAGATAGCCCCTGAGTCTAACTTGTGTAGGAAAGCTCTCTTGCTAGCCCCTTGATTCCAGCGTGTGTAAGGAAAGTCCTTTAGCGAGCCAATGAGTCCTGCTTGTGTAAGGAAGGTCTTCTAGCTAACTCATTCATCCTGCTTCTTGATGAGATAATCCTGTTTGTGTATTTTTTTGTGTGTGTATAATTTTAAGTGTGTGTGTGTTTGTGTATAATTGTAAGTGTGTGTGTGTGTGTGTGTGTGTGTGTGTGTGTGTGTGTGTGTGTGTGTGTGAGAGAGAGAGAGTGCATGTGTGTGTTGGCTGCTGAGGTTCTTCTCTGCGTCTCTGGCTGATTAGAGGAGGCATGTGGCAGCCATTTGTGGGATTGTCAGAGATAATTAATTTAGCGGGCCAAGCACTAGGCAGAGGGAGCGAGAGACAGTTTAGTTTAGTTTATTAGGATTAGGAGTTGGACCCAAAATTATTTTCTAATTGTTTTGTTCTGAATATAACCATTATTGTTTTTGTTCTAACCAGCAAAATAAAGTTCTAAACCAGTTCGAACCAAATCAAGTACCGGTTTATATCGTTCCTTTCTGTCCCTTTTTAAAACTTTAGCTCAAATTTAAATTACTTCACCAATCATTCCCGGATAGAGCAGCTTGCGATTTAATATGTATAGCAAAGTCATTAAGATCAAATTGTATTTTGCTGTAACAGCATAGTTTAATTGTAATGAAAGTCAAACCCTCACACCATGCTGTTAGACACAGTGTAGGGCATGAGATGCAACTGAAATTTTGAGGGCTGAGTGCTGAGCATCTTGTTATGACATGCATTATCTGGATTAGGCCCACAGAATTATATCTACAAAGAAGCGGCTTCTATGGAGGAACGTTGAATGTTTTTGAACTTCCGAGTTGGTTTAACGTTGGACCAAAGCAAATGTTAGCTAGGCAGCTAGCTAGCTAACAAGCTTGTGTGTGCAGAGCAGCACTTGAATTAAAAACACATCTTACCTTTTTGTAGTTAATAAATCGTGAAACGTGTTAACTATAGTATCTTTAACTAGCATTGAAAAAGTAAATCCATTCTTCTCTAATTAACCATCTCTCACTAATTTCTGAATTACCCTTTAGAGAGAGTTACGTTGTCATTAGGCTATAGAAACCTGTGCTTCAGAGGGGTGGGACAGATAGTTGTGTGAATTTCTGTGCAGCCTTACTGGCAGGCAGACGCTGGAATAAGTTTGAGTAAGGGCTTTCCAGAGGCGGTTTATTGCTATTTTTGTTGAACCAAAAAAATTGCCCGGAACGTTAAAATTACTTTATTAACCGGTTCCCATGCTTTTAAAATAATAGTTCTGTTCCAGAACAGTATAGCTCCCTTTCGTTTTCTGTGCGGATTCTGTTCCTCAAATAACAGAGACAGAGAGAGAGAGGGAGAGTGAAAGAATGAGAGAGATGGAGGATTCGAGTAACAATGAGAGAAAAGGTGTCACGTATGTGTGAAAGAGAGGTTGACTGAAAAGGAGGAGAGAAAAGGGAGGGGGGAAAGGGAGAATGAGACAAGGAGAGAGATCGGTGCAGATGTGTATGTGCGAGTGGTGGTTTTGGTTAAGTCTGAAAGATGGAGTGAGTGTGAAAAAGGAAAACGAGAGAGAAAGAGGGTCTGGGGGGCAAGGGGAAGAGTGACCTCGTTCATGTCTGCACGGATGACTGCTTTAATATCCAAACCTTCCAACATCCACTGCTCTGCCACTCCGAGCAGAATCGCCCAGCCGCAGCCAATCAGGCATGGCCTTTTATCGGCCCGCTGTAGGGAGCCCCCACTGCCTCTCTGATTTATCTGCACAGACACAACTCCCTTTCCACCCATCAACGCCCCACAGGGCAGACGATTTCCTGATTCTCATTGAAGTGCAAAGATTTCAGATTTAATACATTTATTCTCTGTGCTACTTTACAAAGAGAGGGTGACATTAATAGGTTGTGGTGGGGTGGGGATGGAGGGATGCAGGGATGGGGGAAGAGAGGAGGGAGGGATGGAGAGACTGAGCAGGTGAGCAGGTCTGTTGATGTTAGAGAGATGCTCTCTGGTCATCAATGTACTCCCGCTGGAGGGGGGGGGGGGGGGGGGGGGTGATGCACAATGCATGAGGAGGTCAGATCACATCACACACACTGTGTGTGTGCGCGTGCGTGCTTGCCTTTGTGTGCGTGTACTTCCGTGTGTAAAAGCTTGAGAACTAGTCCTTTAACCAAAGCAATCTACTGTCTACTTTATCTTAACACACAATCTTTACGCTACGGCTTGAAGTCTAGCGGACCGTGTCATGACAATGTGTACCACATACTGTAATCTAGACAACATCTATGCCACACCACTCTACAGAACAGGAGGGAACAGACTGATCACAGGGACACACACACATGCATTTTGTATCACAATACACATACCAATCCACCCCAGGGGAGAGAGAGGCAGAGAAGGAGAGAGAGAGAGTGATGGGAGAGAATGTAGGAGGGCAGAATATTGGGGGAAAGATGTAGTGAGAGAGGGAGTGAAGCAGAGGGTTGAAGGAACGAAGGTACAAGAGGAGAGAAACCGTCATGTTTGTTTAAAATAGTTTTGTGTTCTATTTTTCATGCT
This sequence comes from Salvelinus sp. IW2-2015, assembly GCF_002910315.2. Taxonomy (NCBI): domain Eukaryota; kingdom Metazoa; phylum Chordata; class Actinopteri; order Salmoniformes; family Salmonidae; genus Salvelinus; species Salvelinus sp. IW2-2015. Next base: position 438,877 of record NC_036872.1, read on the forward strand.
TCTCTTTTGAAGTGGTCCCTCAATTTCAAGCCAGTTCTTCAAAGGTCATTGTGTGACTGTGCTACATCACTACTTCCCCACTCTCTTTTACACACAAACACACACGCACGCACGCACAATCACAAACACACAATCAGACACACATTCACACCCCACAGAATTCACTCATCAAAAAGGAGACCAGATGAAGGACAGTGTCCAGTGTTCGAGAAATAGGAAAAGAGAGAAAGAGTGTATAGTTGAAGTCGGAAGTTTACATACACTTTAGGTTGGAGTCATTAAAACTCGTTTTTCAACCACTCCACAAAATTCACTGTATCACAATTCCAGTGGGTCAGAAGTTGACTGTGCCTTTAAAACAGCTTGGAAAATTCCAGAAAATGATGTCATGGCTTTCGAAGATTCTGATAGGCTAATTGACATCATTTGAGTCAATTGGAGGTTTACCTGTGGAAGTATTTTAAGGCCTACCTTCAAACTCAGTACCTCTGCTTTAAATCATGGGAAAATCAAAAGAAATCAAAAATCAGAACTCAGAAAAAAAATTGTAGACCTCAACAAGTCTGGTTCATCCTTGGGAGCAATTTCCAAACGCCTGATGGTACTACGTTCATCTGTACAAACAGGAGTACGCAAGTATAAACACCATGGGACCACGCAGCCGTCATACCGCTCAGGAAGGAGACCTGTTCTGTCTCCTAGAGATGAGCGTACTTTGGTGTGAAAGTGCAAATCAATCCCAGAACAACAGCAAAGGACCTTATGAAGATGCTGGAAGAAACAGGTACAAAAGTATCTATATACACAGTAAAACGAGTCCTATATCAACATAACCTGTTAGGCCGCTCAGCAAGGAAGAAGCCACTGCTCCAAACCCGCCATAAAAAAGCCAGACTACAGTTTGCAGCTGCACATGGGGACAAAGATCGTACTTTTTGGAGAAATGTCCTCTGGTCTGAAGAAAACAAAAATAGAACTGTTTGGCTATAATGACCATCGTTATGTTTGGAGGAAAAAGGGGGACGCTTGCAAGCCGAAGAACACCATCCCAACCGTGAAGCACGGGGGTGGCAGCGTCATGTTGTGGGGGTGCTTTGCTGCAGGAGGGACTGGTGCACTTCACAAAATAGATGGCTACATGAGGAAGGACAATTATGTGGATATATTGAAGCAACATCTCAAGACATCAGTCAGGAAGTTAAAGCTTGGTTGCAAATGGGTCTTCCAAATGGACAATGACCCCAAGCATACTTCCAAAGTTGTGGCAAAATGGCTTAAGGACAACAAAGTCAAGGTATTGGAGTGGCCGTCACAAGCCCTGACCTCAATCGTATAGAAAATGTGGGCAGAACTGAAAAAGAGTGTGCGAGCAAGGAGGTCTACAAACCTGACTCAGTTACACCAGCTCTGTCAGGAGGAATTGGCCAAAATTCTCCCATCGTATTGTGGGACGCTTATGGAAGACTACCTGAAACGTTTGACCCAAGTTAAACAATGTATAGGCAATGCTATCAATTACTAATTGAGTTTATGTAAACTTCTGACCCACTGGGAATGTGATGAAAGAAATAATAGCTGAAATAAATCATTCACTCTACTATTATTCTGACATTTCACATTCTTATAATAAAGTGGTGATCCTAACTGACCTAAGACAGGGAATTTTACTAGGATTAAATGTCAGGAATTGTGAAAAAATGTATTTGGCTAAGGTGTACGTAAACTTCCGATCTCAACTGTAAACTTTCCACTTTCAGCCAGGATAGATGGACCTGCATATTATTAATATTAGCTCTCTGTGTACTTCCAAGGGCCAGCCGTGCTGCCCTGTGCTGTTCCAATGACAATTTTCCTAAGTCTGTTTTTGTGGCACCTGAACACACGACTGAACAGTCGTCAAGGTGCGACAAAGCTAGTGTCTGTAGGACCTGCGTTGTTGATAGTGTTGCTAAGAAGGCAGAGCATCGCTTTATTATACACAGACTTCTCCCCATCTTAGCTACTACTGCATCAATATGTTTTGAATGCTTACAATCTAGGGTTACTCCAAACAGTTTAGTCATCTCAACTTGCTCAATTTCCACATTATTTATTACAAGATTTAGTTGATGTTTAGGGTTTAGTGAGTGTCTTGTTCCAAATACAATGCTTTTAGTTTCAGATATTTAGGGCTAACTTATTCCTTGCCACCCACTCTGAAACTAACTGCAGCTCTTTGTTGAGTGTTGCAGTCATTTCAGTCGCTGTAGGAGCTGACGTGTATAGTGTTGAGTCATCCGCATACAGAGACACTCTGGCTTTACTCAAAGTCAGTGGCATGTCACTAGTAAAAATGGCAAAAGCAAGAGGCCTAAACAGCTGCCCTGGGGAATTCCTGATTCTTACTGGATTATATTTGAGAGGCTTCCAATAAGGAACACCCTCTGTGTTCTGTTAGACGAGTAACTCTTTATCCACATTATAGCAGGGGTGTACAGCCATAACACATATGTCTTTCCAGCAGGATACTATGATCGATAATGTCAAAAGCTGCACTGAAGTCTAAACAAGCCCCCACAGCCCCCACAATCATTTTATCATCAATTTCTCTCAGCCAGTCATCAGTCATTTGTGTAAATGCTGTGCTTGTTAAGTGTCCTTCCCTATAAGCATGCTGAACTTCGGTTGTCAATTTGTTTACTGTGAAATTGCATTGTATCTGGTCAAACACCATTTTTTCCAGAAGTTTACTAAGGCTTGGTAACAGGCTGATTGGTCGGCTAATTGAGCCAGTAAATGGGAATTTACTATTCTTGGGTAGCGGAATGACTTTAGCTTCCCTCCAGGCCTGAGGGCACACGCTCTCTAGTAGGCTTAAATTGAAGATGTGGCAAACAGGAGTGGCAATATCGTCTGCAATTATCCACAGTAACTTTCCATCCAGATTGTCAGACCCGGTGGCTTGTCATTTGTGATAGACAACAATAATTCTTTCACCTCTTCCACACAGACTTTGCCGAATTCAAAAGTACAATTCTTGTCTTCAGAATTTGGTCCAATATACTTGGATGTGTAGTGTCAGCATTTGTTGCTGGCATGTCATCCCTAAGTTTGCTTATCTTGCCAATGAAAAAGTAATTAAAGTAGTTGGCAATATCAGTGGGCTTTGTGATGAATGAGCCATATGATTCAATGAATGCGGGAGCCGTGTTGGCTTTTTTCCCCAAAATGTCATTTAAAGTGCCCCAAAGCTTTTTATTATCATTCCTTATACAATTTATCTTTGTTTCATAGTGTAGTTTCTTTTTATTTAGTTTAGTCACATGATTTCTTAATTTGCAGTATGTTTGCCAATCAGTTAATTGCCAGACTTAATTGCCATACCTTTTGCTCCATCCCTCTCAACCATAAATTTTTCAATTCCTCATCAATCCAAGGGGATTTAACTGTTTTTACAGTCATTTTCTTAACGGGTGCATGCTTTTTAGTAACTGGAATAAGTAGTTTCATGAATGCGCAAGTGCAGCATCTGGTTGCTCCTCATTACACACCACAGACCAGCAAATATTCTTTACATCATCAAGATATGAATCACAACAAAACTTCTTGTAAGTCCTCTTATACACTATATTATGCCCAGCCTTTGGAACTTTGGTTTTCCCAGAGATGGTTATTATATTGTGATCACTACATCCTATGGATTTGGATACTGCTTTAAAGCACATTTCTGCAGAGTTAGTAAAGATGTGATCAATACATGTTGATGATTAATTCCTGTGCTGTTTGTAACTACCCTGGTAGGTTGACGGACAACCTGATCCAGGTTGCAGGCACTCGTTACAGTTTGACGTTTTTTCCTGAGTGGGCAGCTTGATGATAGCCAGTCAATATTTAAATCACCCAGAAAATATACTTCTCTGTTGATATCACATACATTGTCAAGCATTTCACACATATTATCCAGATACTGATTGTTAGCACTTGGTGGTCTATAGCAGCTTCCCACAGAATGGGCTTTAGGTCCTACTCAGTCCCAGAATATATGCATATTATTAGTAGTATTTGATGGAAAACACTCTGAAGTTTCTAAAACTGTTTGAATGATGTCTGTGAGTATAACAGAACTCATATGGCAGGCAAAAACCTGAGAAAAAATCCAACCAGGAAGTGGGATATCTGAGGTTTGTAGTTTTTCAACTCAGCCTCTATTGAATATACAGTGGGATATGGGTCATCTTGCACTTCCTAAGGCTTCCACTAGATGTCAAAAGTCTTTAGAACGTTGTTTCAGGCTTCTACTCTGAAGGGGGGCTGAATGAGAGGGGAATGAGTCAGAGGTCTGCCAGCAGCCTTGTTCTCGTGATGCGCAGTCATGAGAAAGTTACCTCTCGTTCCATTGCTTTTCTACAGACAAATGAATTCTCCGGTTGGGACATTATTGAACATTTATGATAAAAACATCCTAAAGATTGATTCTATACATTGTTTGATTTTTTTCTATGACCAGTAATATAACTTTTTGGAATTTTCCTCCGACATTTCCAGACTTGCCCGCGCCTCGTGAGTTTCGATTTGTTTACTAAGCGCCCTAACAAAAGGAGGAATTTGGACATAAATGATGGACTTTATGGAACAAATCAAACATTTATTGTGGAACTGGGATTCCTGGGAGTGCATTCTGACAAAGATCATCGAAAGGTAAGTGAAGATTTATAATGCAATTTCTGACTTATGTTGACTCCACATGGCGGATATCTTCTTGGGTTGTGAATTCTCTGAGCGCCGTACTCAGATTATTGCATGGTTTGCTTTTTCCGTAAAGTTTTTGAAATCTGACACCGGTTGCATAAGGAGAAGTATATCTTTAAATCTGTGAATAACACTGATCTTTTATTAAGTTTATTATGAGTATTTCTGTGATTTGATGTGGCTCTGTGCAAATTCACGGGATGTTTTGGAGGCAAAGCCAAATGTAAACTGAATTTTTGATATAAATATGAACTTCATCGAACAAAACATACATGTATGTGTAACATGTTGTCCCGGGAGTGTCATCTGATGAAGAATGTCAAAGGTTAGTGATTAATTTTATCAGATTCTGCTTTTTGTGACTCCTCTCTTTGCTTGGGAAAATCGTGTATGGCTTTCTGTGACTAGTTGCTGACCTAACATAATGATATGTTCTGCTTTCCCTAAAAGCTTTTTTGAAATCGGACACTGTGACTAACCGGTTTCTGTAGTATACCGTGCTACTCTTATTTAAAATGTATTTTACTGTGTTTTATTTCTTTACTTACAAACACACACACACACACACACACACACACACACACACACACACACACACACACACAACACCACACACACACACACACACACACACACACACACAACACACACACACACACACACACACACACACACACACACAACCTTTTTTCCACACTATTGGTTAGAGCCTGTAAGTAAGCATTTCACTGTAAGGTCTACACCTGTTGTATTTGGCGCACGTGACAAATCAACTTTGATTTGATTTAAACGGAGAGGTGTTTTCCAAAGTTGACATTGGCATTATCTGCTGCATAGGTTGTGATGTGTCTAATATCCAGTTCATGCTTTTCCAGACAGTTCATCAGAGCTTGATGTATGCCATATGCAGTTTCATCATTGTCTTCATAAAAAGGCAAGTAACTTGCACTGCACTCCATCAGACACAGAGAAATATCTCACACACACTGGAAACGTCTTTCTATTTCCCTTGTTTGAGGCATCACTGGCAACTGAGAAATACTCGGGCTGACCTTTGGTCGGGGACAGATCATCCAAAATATCCCACACAGTATTTGATCCTAAAACATTCATTGCAATCATCTCAGCTTTCGTTCTTCCCAAGTGCATCTTCTTCACAACATTTGAGTCATGAAACAAAGCACCGTTGAGCTTAACAAGACAGTCGGTGCCGTTGTAGCTGAGTCCGTGTTTAACCGTATGGTACACATACAAGGCTTCACTTGCCGCGATTTTGTCATTTTCCGCAGTAGACGTCACGAAGAATGCACCGATATTGCTAGCAGCTTTAGCTAGCGTGGCCTTCTTGTGCATTTCTGTGGATGCATGCTGAGTTAGGTCATTCTCCCCTCCATGGCCAATTGAGAATTCCCGACTGCATAAAGTACAGAAAGCTTTCCTCGAGTCACCACTGACGGGCTGAACCCAGGTCTTTTTTTGCTTTCCATTGTTTGTTGTAGCTGCAGTCTTCTTTTTTTGCAGGTTTATCAATATTTCCTTGATATGCCAAACCGACAGAACAACAGAAATGACTTTGCAGGAATTGGAGTGTTTACTGTGATTGGATGAATATACGGGACAAGGGAGGTCCCGTATGGGACAAACCAATTTAGCCCAATATAAGAGACATCCCGGCTAATACGAGACAGTTGGCAACCCTAAATATAAGGGACATCCCGGCTAATACGGGACAGTTGGCAACCCTAGCTGGCTGGCTAACTAACGTTACGTCATGCGTTGGGTTTCATTGTTTATCTAGCTAAATAAATCTAGCTACATTTCTTAGCAAAAGACTCTCGTACTAGAGTGCCAGGTCGCATAATAACTGATGAATTTTTAAACGCTCAACACATGTTGTATATGTCCGGTGTCAGTAAATGTCAGTAACAAAGCGTAATTCAATTGTTGCCAGCAGCACAGTTATAGTCACCAACGTTCTGGATAACATGAAAACTGCCTAACCAGCTCTGCTAGGGGGAGTAAAATGGTCAGAGTGGGGTGTTCTCTCATTATGTGTCTGGAAGTAGCTAGCCAATGTTAGCCAGTTAGCTTGGGTGCTTGACTGTCGTTGTGAGGTCAGAGCTTTCGGAACAACCCTACTTATTGGCCAGAGCGTCCAGTGTGCGCTCTGAACGCGAAACGCTCTGAATTTATGGACAATGGAAAAATGGACAATCTGACAGCACAGTTGCAGTCACCAACGCTCTGGATAACATAACAGCCTAATCAGCTCTGCTAGGGCGAGTAATATTCAGTGAGCTGTTCTCTCTAGATGGAAGTAGCTGGTAAGTTAGTACAGAACGCACGGATCAACCCTTAAAGAGATGTGTGGGGCTAACACGGAACCCAAACCGGCTGCGCGCGTGCGCCATCGTGCATAAATATATTTTGTCCCCCCACACCAAACGCGATCACAACACGCAGGTTAAAATATCAAAACAAACTCTGAACCAATTACATTAATTTGGGGACAGGTCGAAAAGCATTAAACATTTATGGCAATTTTGCTGTTGCTAGCTAATTTGTCCTGGGATATAAACATTAGGTTGTTATTTTACCTGAAATGCACAAGGTCCTCTACTCCGACAATTAATCCACACAAAAAAACGGTCAACCGAATCGTTTCTAGTCATCTCTCCTCCTTCCAGGKTTTTTCATCGTTTAACTTATATGGTGATTGGCATCTAAACTTTCATAGTTTTACCACGACAACTGGCAACAGTTCGTCTTTCAATCACCCACYTGGGTATAACCAATGAGGAGATGGCACGTGGGTACCTGCTTCTATAAACCAATGAGGAGATGGGAGAGGCAGGACTTGCAGCGCGATCTGCGTTAGAAATAGGTATGACTTCTATTTTAGCCCTTGGCAACGCAGATGCTCGTTGGCGCGTGCGAGCAGTGTGGGTGCAATAATTGAATAACATAGATTTCTAAATATATTTTGCAACGCTCACACACGCGATGCGAGCGGTGTGGTCAGCCTATTAAGAGGGTGTGAACAATGCTGAATGGGTGTAGACAAAGAAGGGCTCTCCAATACTAGTACCAAAACATTGAAAGACGGTTTTCTCAAAAATGAGTTTACATCAATTTATCAGCTTTCAAAACATCATTCATTTCCCATTGTTTCCTCAAATGCAGTGTATGATATACCATTTTGTAGCTCTGATTATCTACTTTTATCCAATGTAAAAAAACAGATATTAAAATGTTGCTATATAAAGAGCCAGAATCCAGGTTGTGAGTCACATATAGTATTATTAAACATAATTTGTACAATTGTATAATTTGTACCGCAGCTCCGGTACCCATGGAGCTGGGAGGTGCTGTGCATAGGGAGACTGGAGGAGGTTCCGGCTCGTGCACCATCTGTGACTGCAGAGGTCACACTGCCGGTCGGTTCCGGGTTGGTTCCTCTGGGGATCGAGGCAGCAGGCAGGGCACTCTGGCGTCATCCCAGGTGAGCCGGCACCCTTCTCACCCAGAGCCCTCTGCTGCACACGTGTTTTTGTATGTTTCTTTCTGAGTTTTCTCCGCATTCCCAGCATAAGGCGCTTGTCGATTCAGGCGTGGCTGGGAATTTTACAGGCAGATCTTTCGCCCTTAGTTTAGGGATCCCCATTGTTCCCGTGTCTGTGCCCTTCCCCGTTCACGCCTTAGACAGTCGATAAATCTCCTGGTAGACGCTGCACTCCCCAGGAGTCACGTATATCCCCTCTCACAGGCGGAGACAGCGGCTATGGAAACATATGTCTCCGAATCCCTGCGTCAGGGGTACATTCGGTCCTCCACTTCACCCACCTCCTCTAGTTTATTTTTTGTGAAGAAGGAGGGAAGTCTGCGCCCGTGTATTGACTACCGAGGCCTAAATCAGGTCACGGTGAGGTACAGTTACCCGCTGCCTCTTATCGCCACGGCGATTGAGTCAATGCACGGGGCGCTCTTCTTCACCAAACTAGATCTCATGAGTGCTACAACCTGGTGCGTATCCGGGAGGGAGACGAGTGGAAGATGGTGTTCAGTACAACTTCAGGGCATTATGAGTACCTCGTCATGCCGTACGGGTTGATGAATGCTCCATCAGTCTCCCAAGCCTTTGTAGACGAGATTTTCAGGGACCTGCACGTGCAGGGTGTAGTGGTGTATATTGATGACATTCTGTGTCCCTCGTGCGCAGGGTGCTTGGTCGACTGTTGGAGCATGACCTGTACCTCATGTCTGTGAAATGCCTGTTCTTCCAATAGTCCGTCTCCTTCCTAGGGGGTGGAGATGGAGTGACCACATTTCAGCCGTGCATAATTTTCAGACTCCCACCACGGTAAAGGAAGTGCAGCAGTTCCTAGGGTTTGCCAATTACTACCGGAGGTTTATCCGGGGTTTTGGTCAGGTAGCGGGCTCCCATTACCTCACTGCTGAAGGGGGGCCCGGTACGTTTACACTGGTCGGCTGAGGCGGACAGGGCTTTTGGTCACCTGAAGGCTCTGTTTACCTCGGCTCCCGTACTGGCTCATCCGGATCCCTCTTTGGCGTTCATACTGGAGGTGGACGCGTCCGAGGCTGGGATAGGAGCCGTGCTCTCGCAGCGCTCGGGTACGCCACCGAAGCTCCGCCCCTGTGCCTTCTTCTCGAAGAAGCTCAGCCCGGCGGAGCGAAACTATGACGTGGGGGACCGGGAGCTGTTGGCTGTCGTCAAGGCTCTGAAGGCGTGGAGACATTGGCTTGAGAGGGCTAAACACCCTTTTCTCATCTGGACTGACCACCGCAATCTGGAGTACATCCGGGCAGCGAGGAACCCGCTCCCCTCCAGTTTCCTGCTGGGTGTCTGTACGTTCCATCTGCTGTCCGTGACCGGTTGGTCTATTGGGCCCACACGTCACCCTCCTCTGGTCATCCTGAGATCGGTCGGACGGTGCGCTGTTTGGTTGGGAAGTACTGGTGGCCAATCTTGGCCAAGGATGTGAGGGTTTATGTTTCCTCCTGCTCGGTGTGCGCCCAGTGTAAGGCTCCTAGGCACCTGCCCAGAGGGAAGCTACTCCCCTTACCCGTTCCACAGCGGCCTTGGCCGCACCTGTCAGTGGATTCTCTTACCGACCTCCCCCCCTCACAGGGAAACACCACGATCCTGGTCGTTGTGAATCGGTTCTCTAAGTCCTGTCGTCTCCTCCCTGTCTCTTATCTTTGTTCCTCCGCCCCTCTTTCAATTACCTCCCTATCCCACTCCCCTTTTATCCTCTTCCCATCTCCCCCTCTCTCTCTTTCTCTCTGATCTCTCTCAGGGTTGAATCTCTAATGCCAGTCCTAAGGGCTTGTCTGTTGGAGGAATCAACTGAACCATGTTTGAGGCAATGACAGACAACAACAAAAACGACAGCAACAACAACACATTTCAGTCRTGACCCCTAACTCACTCTCCTCATAACCTCATAACTTCCACTCTGTCTCACACACTCTCATCTAACAATAATTCCTATACTCACACATAGGGTTCAGTACATACAGCTCAGTGCACACACACGTACGCACACATAAGTGAATGGACACACACCCACACATGAACAAAAACACACCCACACACACACACACACACAGTGACCCAGACAGTTGTGACAGTGATGTTGTGGTTGTGTTTCAGCGTGGTAGCAGGGGTTCCCCAGCCAGCACCATTAGCAGGAGGAGCAAGAGTATCTGTTACTCATCTCCATACCGCGACAGGTAAGACAGGACTGGACTAGCAACAGCCTGCTGGTGTGTTTGTGCAGACAGCGTCCAGTACATACACTCTAATACAGATACACACTGCACACGTACATACATGTGTATGGAAGATTAGCACTGGACATGTGCGTGTTTGCATTGTATACTCATAGCCATCCATACAGGACACAAAACAGCACAGTCTATGTTCTAGCTTGGTTGTTGGAGCTAGCTTAGTGGTACAGTGGTTGCTCCTTTAAAAGTTGTGTCATACTGCAGCACACCTTGCGGGCTGCTGCAGAATTCTCTGGCACGTTATTTAATTGTCAGCCATTTTTTTTGGTTAATGCAAGTCAGTGCTAGTTTGACCACCAGAGGGCATCTTTGAGAAGCATTTGATAGTCTTCCATATTGGCATTACCAGAGAATTTAAAACCTTTTTTGTAATAACATAGTATATGGGATTGATTTTAAGAAATTTGGCTAAATTAATTTGATTAGTATTATGGTGTTTCTATTCCGAGAAAAACGAAACCCTCAGGGTTTCTGTTAGGATGGAATGGAAAATATGGCGCTGTACAATGTGACAGTCGGGAATAGACTGCATGCAGCATAAGAGGATTGGAGGATTCTAAATTGTTTGCCTTCATTAGACAACTTTGTTCCAATATTTCTGTAATTCAGTGATATTTATTCCCATAGTAATTCGTTATGGATCCATAACGAAATAAATATCTGCATTTTGAAAGAGTATTTTATCATTATTTTATTAACGAAAGCATAAAGATGCTGATGAAGAAATACAGTACTGTACAGTATATGCTTTTACATTTGGATAATAAAGCATTTAAGCATTTTGAAGATATAATACAAGTAAACATAGCCTATAGTACATACTGTAGGAAACATAGGAAAGTGCCTAATTCCTTACATAAGGGAGAGCAGGCCATGTCCAGACTTTCTCGGTTACCTCAAGTACTCAATAACTCTGTCTTTAATGCTTTTCGGGTTGCATCAGTCATGGACAGAAACTTCTGAGACACAGTATTAATGATGAAGAACCGGAGGTTCACTYGTAASCCACATTTGTCTCGGGATCCATCCCAGTTTGTATTCTGTGCCCACTCGTGGTATCTCTCTTTGGTTACACATCCTTGGAATAGCAGAACAGCATAACGGTCCGGCCTTCCCTTGCTGTGCCCGGTGAGCAGTTGGTCAAGTTCTGTTGTCAGAAGAGGAATGGAAATGTCCGGGTGAACCGACGACCTGACGAACCCGCCACGTATGTTGACTCTGCCTGTCGGAGGGGGAGTTCCAGAGCTCACAGGTGTGCCTGGCATGGATTGTGACTCCATCTCGTTCCTCGTCCTTTTCTACGCGTCATTCTCCACCTGACTCTCCGCCAATGCCGCCTGACTCTCCACAAATGCCGTTCATTTCAGCAAGGTTTTACCTGTGGTCGTGGAGCTGGGTGGAAGTGTGACTAAAATGTAGTTTAAATAAACATCCGCATTTTAATGTATTTTTTCTCTATTTTATTAACAAAAGCATAAAGATGTTGATGAAGAAATACTGTAATGCTGTTTTGAGTTAGAAATGTAACACTTTAGAGTACTTAAGCATCGAATACATTGCAAGTTGAGGGATTTTCACAACAGTAGCCGGGCTATAAAAAGTATATTGTCCTGCTAATAGGAAACATTTGCATGATGGGCTACACCTGCTACAGTTGTGAAGACACAGCATCTTGTTTACATTCTTTATTGTAACCACAATGTCACAAATRATTTYTATCTACCAGTTGTCACTGGTCAAAAATTGTAAGTAGGCCTAATAAAAAAAAATCTACTTCAGCCTCATAGCCTATCTCAGCCAGTTAAGTTATTTTATATTGGTCCAGGCTCCGAAGAAATAGACTCCAATTAATTAATGTTGTTTGTAAAGTCAAARTAAAATGAAGATTATTGTTGAAATGAATTGATTGACTGGTGTAGGTTTTCTCCATCTGTTGGTGTGCAACACTTGCATAACAAGTTAGCTATATTGTCAGCACCAGCCACTGTTCACCTCCTATTGATTGCGCTGCAGTTAGCGCCAGTAGTTTTTTTAATTGAACATTTATTTAACTAGGCAAGTCAGGTAAAAACAAATTCTTATTTACAATCACGGCCTACACCGGCCAAACCCGGATGACGCTGGGCCAATTGTGCGCCACCCTATGGCACTCTCAATCAKGGTCGGATGTGATATTCAAGCCAGGGACTGTATTCAAGCCAGGGACTGTAGTAATGCCMCTTTCCCTGAGATGCAGTGCCTTAGACCGCTGTGCCACTCAGGAGCCATGACCAATATATATAACCGTGTGTAGGTACAGTTGAAGTCAGAAGTTTACATTCACCTTAGCCAAATACATTTAAACTCAGTTTTTCACAATTCCTGACATTTAATCCTAGTAAAAATTRCCTGTCTTAGGTCAGTTAGGATCACCACTTTATTTTAAGAATGTGAAATGTCAGAATAATAGTAGAGAGAATTATTTATTTGAGCTTTTATTTCTTTCATCACATTCCCAGTGGGTCAGAAGCTTACATACACTCAATTAGTATTTGGTAGCATTGCCTTTAAATTGCTTAACTTGGGTCAAACYTTTCGGGTAGCCTTCCATAAGCTTCCCACAATAAGTTGGGTGAATTTTGGCCCATTCCGTCTGACAGTGCTGGTGTAACTGAGTCAGGTTTGTAGGCCTTGCTCGCACACYCTTTTTCAGTTCTGTCCACAAATGTTCAATAGGATTGAGGTCAGGGCTTTGTGATGGCCACTCCAATACCTTGACTTTGTTGTCCTTAAGCCATTTTGCCACAACTTTGGAAGTATGCTTGGGGTCATTGTCCATTTGGAAGACCCATTTGCGAGCAAGCTTTAACTTCCTGACTGATGTCTTGAGATGTTGCTTCATTATATCCACTTCATTTTCCTTCCTTCTTCGGCTTGCAAGCCTCCCCCTTTTCCTCCAAACATAACGATGGTCATTATGGCCAAGCAGTTCTATTTTTGTTTCATCAGACGAGAGGACATTTCTCCAAAAAGTACGATCTTTGTTCCCATGTGCAGTTGCAAACCGTAGTCTGGCTTTTTTATGGCGGTTTTGGAGAAGTGGTTTTTCCTTGCTGAGCGGCCTTTCAGGCTATGTCTATATAGGACTTGTTTTACTGTGGATATAGATACTTTTGTAGCTGTTTCCTCCAGCATCTTCACAAGGTCTGCTGTTGTTCTGGGATTGATTTGCACTTTTCGCACCAAGGTACGTTCATCTCAAGGAGACAGAACGCGTCTCCTTCCTGTGCGGTATGACGGCTGCGTGGTCCCATGGTGTTTATACTTGCATACTATTGTTTGTACAGATGAACGTGGTACCTTCAGGCGTTTGGAAGTTGCTCCCAAGGATGAACCAGACTTGTGGAGGTCTCCAATTTTTTTTCTGAGGTCTTGGCTGATTTCTTTTGATTTTCCAATGATGCAAGCAAAGAGGCACTGCATTTGAAGGTAGGCCTTGAAATACATCCACAGGTACACCTCCAATTGACTCAAATGATGTCAATTATTTGAAGCCTCTAAGGCCATGACATCCTTTTCTGTAATTTTCCACGCTGTTTAAAGGCACTGTCAACTTAGTGTATGTAAACTTCTGACRCACTGGAATTGTGATTAAGTGAATTAATCTGTCTGTAAACAATTGTTGGAAAAATGACTTGTGTCATGCACAAAGTAGATGTCCTAACCGACTTGCCAAAACTATAGTTTGTTAACAAGAAATTTGTGGAGTGGTTAAAAAATGAGTTTTAATGACTCCAACTTTAGAGTATGTGTCACAATTGTTGAAATGAGGCGACCAAGGCGCAGCGTGCGTAGAGCTCCACATTATATTTAATAGTGAAAACTTACAACCAAAACAACAAAGAAAAACAAACGTGCAGTAATGCAGTGCTCAACACAACTAAACACAAAACAAGATGGGAAAGGTGGAAAGGTGGAAAAAGGCTGCCTAAATATGATCCCCAATCAGAGACAACGATAGACAGCTGCCTCTGATTGGGAACCATACCAGGCCAACATAGAAACGAAAAACTAGAATGCCCACCCTAATCACACCCTGACCTAACCAAATAGAGAAATAAAAAGGCTCTTTAAGGTCAGGGTGTGACAGTACCCCCCCCCCAAAGGTGCGGACTCCGGCAGCAAAACCTGACTCTATAGGGGAGGGCATCTAGCCTCGGTGGCGGCTCCGGTTCGGGACGTAGACCCCACTCCGCTAGCTGATCCCTCCGCCTCCGTGGAACCGGACGGTGGATCGTCGCCGGAGGCTCCGGACCGTGGATCGTTGCCGGAGGAACCGGACCGTAGATCGTTGCCGGAGGGACCGGACCGTAGATCGTCGTCGGAGACTCCGGACCGTGGATTGTCGCCGGAGGAACCGGACCATGGATCATCGCCGGAGGCTCCGGACCGTGGATCATCGCCGGGGCTCTGGACTGCCGACCGTCGCTGGAGGCTCCGGACTGCCGGCCGTCTCAGGAGGTTCCGGACTGCGGACCGTCTCAGGAGGTTCCGGACTGCGGACCGTCTCAGGAGGTTCCGGACTGCGGACAGTCTCAGGAGGTTCCGGACTGCGGACAGTCTCAGGAGGTTCCGGACTGCGGACAGTCTCAGGAGGTTCCGGACTGTGGACCGTCGTTGGAGGTTCCGGACTGTGGATCGTCGTTGGAGGTTCCGGACTGTGGACCGTTGCGGGAGGTTCCGGACTGTGAAACGCCGCGGGAGGTTCCGGACTGTGAAACGTCGCCGGAAGCTCTGGACTCGGAACTGTCGCCGGAAGCTCTGGACTGGGAACTGTCGCCAAAAGCTCTGGACTGGGGATCGTCGCCGGAAACCTGGTGCGTGGGTCCGGCACTGGTGGTACTGGGCTGGTGKCACGCACCTKAGGGCGAGKGCGAGGAGCAGGCACAGGACGTCCTGGAATGGGGAGGCGCACTGGAGGCCTGACGCGTGGGGCCGATACAGGTGGCACCGGGCTGGTGACYCGCACCTCAGGMCGAGTGTGYGGAGGAGGCACAGGACGTACTGGACTGTGGAGGCGCACTGGAGGTCTAGAGCGTAGAGCTGGCACAACGCGTTCTGGGCAAAGGACCACCTTCGCACGGCACGTGCGGGGAGCTGGCACAGGACGCACTGGGCTGTGAAGGTGCACCGGAGATACAGCACGTAGAGCCGGCGCAGGATATCCTGGATCAAAGAGYCGCACTGGAGACCAGGCGTGCTGAGCCGSKACCACCCGTCCTGGACAGATGCCCACTTTRGCACGGCAAGTGCGGGGAGCTCGCACAGCACGCACCGGGCTGTGGATGCGCACTSGGGACACAGTGCGTATCACCGCAAAACATGGTTTCTGCCCGGTCACACGCTCCCCACGGTGAGTACGGGGAGTTGGCTCTGGTTTAAACCCTGGCTCCGCCAACCACCCCGTGTGCCCCCCCCAAACAAAATTGGGGGGCTGCCTCTCAGGCTTCCGTCGTGGTCYCGAACCCCTGCGTCGTCGTTGTTCCTCCCTCGCTGCCTCCGTCTGCTCCCATGGAAGGCGATCCTTTCCGGCCTGGATCTCCTCCCACGTCCAGGATCCCTTACCGTCCAAGATATCCTCCCATGTCCAGGATGTCTGCTCCTCCTGGCCACGCTGCTTTGTCCGTTTGTGGTTCTGTCACGWTTGTTGAAATGAGGKGCGTGACAGTATGTAAACTTCRGACTTCAACTGTAGATACGTGTGTAGGTACAGTTGAAGTCGAAAGTTTACATACACTTACCAGCGACGGGTGGCATAATGTCAAATTTGTCATTGGAACCACTCGATATGATTGGTCATATAAAAACCTTGGGACCCTGATGAGTGCTCTAACTCCCCCCTGCGGTGGTCGGGATCAATGAAGCCGTGATTCTGGGTACCTCTCAAGTCCCGCGGTGTAAGCTCGCAACTTTTAAAGGAGGAACCACTGTAGCYAGGAAAYGTTTCTGTTTCGAGTAGACTGTGTGGATGTTGTGACTGACAGGAATGCCTCTGTCTGTCTATACTGTCCCAGGTTCTACCAGGCGGGTGTGGATGGTGTGGATGTGGACGAAGACCTGCTGGGCCTTTGTGGAGGTGAGCTCCCGTAGGGAGAGAGCTCCCTACGGCCCTACAGACTGCGGAGGCCTTGTTTACGCACGTCTTCTGGCACTACGGGGTGCCTGAGGATATAGTGTCTGATCGAGGTCCCCAGTTCACTTCGAATGTCTGGAAGGCGTTCATGGAACGTCTGGGGGTCTCGATCAGCCTTACCTCAGGGTTTCATCTCGAGAGTAATGGGCAGGTGGAGAAAGTGAACCAGGATGTGGGCAGGTTTCTGCGGTCGTATTGCCATTATCGGCCCGGGGGAGTGGGCAGCGTTCGTGCCCTGGGCCGAGATGGCTCAGAACTCGCTCCGCCACTCCTCCACTAACCTCTCCCCCTTCCAGTGCGTACTGACGTACCAGCCGGTTCTGGCGCCTTGGCATCAGAGTCAGACCGAGGCTCCTGCGGTGGACGACTGGTTCAGGCGTGCGGAGGAGACATGGGACGCCGCCCATGTGTGGGATTGTTTATTGCAAGTGCTTGTGCACGTGTTGATTGTTGCGCGACGGGTTTTTGTACCCATATCTTGTTATTTTTTATGCCGTTGGTTTTGCTATTAAACTGCTCCGGCTATTACCAAGTTCTGCTCTCCTGTGTCTGACTTCCCTGCCACCGGTTACGCACCCCTTACAATAATCTATGACAATGACATTGTCATAATGTGATTGATACCCCAGGCAGGACAGCCTTGGGGGAGAATAGTTGGAGGTGAGGAGTTCCACACAGTCTGCTGCCCCAGAGTTCCACACAGTCCGATGGCCTCTCCACGACCTCTGACCTCTCCAGATGGAGACCTCATGACCCCCAGCAACCTAGCCCCAAAGACGGAACTCTGATTTAGTTGGATTGCTGATGTGTTTATGGTAATATTATAGGTTTAAGGGGTTTTGATTCTATGTTGATGTAGTAGTGCTAGACAATGTTCATTAAAGACGTATGCGTAGCCTAAATACTACCTGTCAGACTGTGAATGGTGTATGTGTGTGCACATGTGAGTTTGATAATAACAGCTCTTCAGTGTGAGAGATCCAGAATCGTGAAGGCCATCATCACCCTCCTTCAACCCACTTCAACCCACTTCCGTCACAGGGAGAACAACACCATCCAAGATAGAGGTTGTTATAAAGTTATTACCAGTGTCTTATAAATCCTTGGACATGTTAACAAGTGCCAGGGGTCAAACCCAGGGCTGAAACCCATCCAACGGTGATGTTGTGGTAATCAACTCTGTGAATATAAAAAATACCTTGTTGATTTCCATTTAGGACACGCTTCTGTTCCGCCCACATCAAATTAATGAATCCATTCCAAACAATAACCTTGCCTGCTACACATTTGTGATTATTTAATTATCCCATGCCTGCCTGCCTGCCCCACCCCACATGTTGTTTGACAAATGACTAGGTTCGCCTCATCAAGCTCATGAAAATGTAAACTAATGGGAGGTGGGGCTTGGCTCTGTGCCAGACTTCCAGACACAAATGGCCTGAATAAATGCTGGCACATGCTGCAGCTCCTCGTAAAAATGCTCAGGGAATATGAGTGACACGGGTGTCCTAACAAATCAAATTTAAGAAGTTATCTGATTGTTGAATTTCTTTTCCCCAGTCAGTGACTCTCTGTGGACATTTGGGGGGTGTGTTGGTGTATGCGTGTGTGTGACTGAGCAAGAGAGTAGGGTACATGGCTGCTATTTGCCTTGGTATTAGCAGATTACTCTCCAGATAAATTATATTATGACTTATTTTATATTCCATGCCCTCAACATGAAATATATATATATATATTCAGCATGAAATATTATGTTCAGACTCTGCCTGGATAAGGGAAGTCATATCACGTTGGGTTTTGTTCATGCTACATTTTAATAGTAAAGCGCTTTGAGTATGACCACACAGAGGGCTCAGACAGACAGGTGTGGGCTCACAGTGACATCATTAGTGGCCCAGGAGAGGTCCAAATGTCTAACATTACATAATATATTAATGATAACAATATTTTACAATATACACACAGAAATAAAATGTGCCTACAAGCACACACCACATTCATACATTTGACATTTTGCTCCTCCCACGGTCATCCAATCACATCATTCTCTATAGATGTTGCTCTTGGCTCCTACAATCAGAATTCAACTGACAATCATGACACTCCTTCCTAGACATGCAGTTGTTACTCTTTATCACAAATGTTGTACATGGAGGATGTTTCTGACACTACTGTGTCTACTATCACAGAAATAGAAATTCTATTTTTATGTCTACTAAACTGTAGCTCCTCCCTCCGCCTGATCCCTTAGCAATAAAAAGCTTGCTAATAAGATCATTCTTCCACTGTAAAAATAACATTTCCCCACCCTCCTGTTCGCCACCTATCACGTGCATTTGTCTCTCCTCATCACATATGTCATAGTTAACTTAAAAATGTAAATTGCTGCTATCCCAAGCTTTCTTGTGACTTGTTGAGAATATAATTTGCCAGTACATGGTACTTTTCATTCACTACCTGTACATTGATCTAGACAATAGCTATCTGCAATACAAATGACCATGGCTTCGACACAGAGGCTTCATATGAAGACATTCAACAGCATAGGAGATTAGACTTCACTACTAACCATGATGTGAATGATGTCAAAGGACTCAATACTAAAGCCAAATACACATGCATAACACAAGCACACATGCACTCATGCAAACACATAATTGCATAATCGTGCACGCATGCACACACAGCTTAAAACAAGCACAGTTGATCTCATATGAGAAAATCAGCTGTTCTGATATTCTAGTGTTATGGTACTCAAGTGTTCTGACTGGATTCTCCTGTGTTCTGTTATTCTGAAGTCTCATTTTTCTCTTGTTCTGTCTTTGCTGACAGTGTTCTAGTATTGGGGTGTTCTGTTGCTGTGGTTGCTCTGGTGCTGAGTTTTGGTTACTCTAGTAGTGTTCCTGTGTGGTTTCTTATCCTGTGCAGCAGGTGACAGTGGGCATCTTCTTGTTGGGACTTCTGTAGAGGTTAGTCACAGACTCCTGGTTCTCATCCCCATGAACCTGCTTGGTCATCTCTCTAATGGGGGGGGGGGGGAGGAGGAGGAGAACGAGAACAAAAGAGAAGAAGAATAGAGAAAGAGAGTTAAAGGCATACCTCCACTGTATTGGCATTAGTATAATTAAGCAATAAAGCCCGAGAGGTGTGGTATATGGCCAATATACCATGGCTAAAGGCTGTTGTTAGGCATGATGCAACTCGGAACCCACAAACTCCCGAGGTGCTTATTGCTTATGGGCATAATTGTCACGCCCTGGCCTTAGTTATCTTTGTTTTCTTTATTATTTTAGTTAGGTCAGGGTGTGACATGGGGGATGTTTGTGTGTTTTTTGTCTAGTCTAGGGCGTGTGTATTGTCTAGGGAGTTTTGTAGAGTTCATGGGGTTGTGTTCAGTGTAGGTGTTTATGTAAGTCTATGGTTGCCTGGATTGGTTCTCAATTAGAGACAGCTGTCTATCGTTGTCTCTGATTGAGAGCCATATTTAGGCAGCCATAGGCATTAGGTAGGTTGTGGGTAATTGTCTATGTTTTGACGTTAGTTGCTTGTGTCTGCACTTACGTTTGATAGCTTCACGGTCGTTTGTTGTTTTGTCTAGTTTGTATTAGTGTTCGTGTTTGTTTCTTCTTCTATTAAAAAAGAAGATGTATTTATATCACGCTGCGCCTTGGTCCTCTCTTTCACCTAACGACGATCGTGACAATAATAAACTGGGTGGTTCGAGCCCTTATTGCTGATTGGCTGACAGCTGTGGTATATCAGACCTATTACCATGGGTATGACAAAACATACATTTTACTGCTCTAATTACGTTGGTAACCAGTTTATAATATCAATAAGGTACCTCGGGGGTTTGTGGTATATGGCCAATATACCACGGCTAAGGGCTGTGTCCAGGCACTCCGATGCGTCATACGTAAGAACAGCCCTTAGCTGTGGTATACTGGCCATATACCACACCCCCTTGTGCCTTATTGATTAATTAGAGTACAGAACACTCTTGCACACTAGAGGCCAGCAAAACTTTACATGTTGTTCTACATTTTGGTCCTGTAAAAAAATATTAAAAAGTATCCAACTCAGTCAGATCAGAGAGTACTCTAAGGAGCAACACATTTACAGGTAAAGATCACTTAGCAGAGAGAGAACAGAGATGTCTAGGATCCGGTATTTCTTACCTGGCCAGATGCAGCACGGCCTCTATGACATTAGATCCGTCTTTAGCACTAGTCTCACAGAAGAGGGCGTTATATGTCTGATAGGAAACAAACAACGCAACTCTCAAATCAGGCCGAAGTTCCATACATTGACCTGATCAGGCTATATTCTAGGGGACAACTAGACGTGACTGTCAATCCCTCTGGATAAGATAATCTGCAAAATTACAAATGTAACTAATGTAAAAGGTTTAAGTAAGACGTTGGGGTTGAGTGGTCTCACCATGGCCAGCTTCTCTCCGAAGCTGGTGGGGACACAGGTGACACTGTCCTGTAGCGCTTGCTCCCTCAGGTCACACTTATTTCCAACTAGCATGATGGGAATGTCATCCTGGGACACGTCCTGAACACAGATGGACAGCAGGTTAAAACACAGGCCAACAACACCGACAAACACAACACTGCTATCCAAAACTCAAAACTGATATGCGTCCCAAATGGCACCCTATTCCCATTATTGTGCACTACTTTTGACCAGGGCCCATATGGCTCTGGTCAAAAGTAGTGCACTGTAGGGTGCCATTTGGGATGCACACACTTATCACACAACTCAACACTGCGATGACATGGACACAACGTTGCTTCAACCAGTTTTTGGCCAGTGGGATGTTGCTATAACTAGCAACAAGATAGGCTAATGTTTAGACTTTAGAGTTCGTGAACTGGTTAATGATTAGCCCAATGGGGTAAATCGGCAACCTTCAGCCTAATTATTTATAGCCACTATGCTGCATCGGGTGGGCTACACCAGGTGATAATAATGGTTACCAAATAGCACACGTGCCTGATAATATGGATTATTGTTATATTGGGTTCATTTCTGTAGGGGGAAATTACATTTAAAATGTTTGTTTTTTTTAAGAGGGTGGATCAGCTTTAATATTGCGGATAGATTGTTGCTTCAATCAATGTAATTGTCTGCATCATTTCCAATCCCCCATATATTTTTGGGGTAAATATATATATATATCTATATATACATACATACACATACCCACATATGTACATATACTGTATATAAAAATACATATATATACATATATACACTTTTATTTTTTATTTTTTTATTTTTTAAATATACCTTCCTTTATTGTTCCCTGCAAACCCTTTCACCCCTCCCCTTAATTGGAGTAAACTAATAAACAATAACACTTAGGCTTCTACTTCCAGCTTATACATACTATACACATTTTACAGACACAATCTATTTTACAATAGTTATATTTTGTTTGTTTTTAGCCCTGGCCTTCCTCTACTTCTGATGTCTATCCAGTTTGATTTATTTTTGCCATATATTTTAAATGTTTATATTCATTCATTTTGGAGTAGGATGTCATTTTAAAAGTCACTGTGACTGTCTCACAGTCATTCTCCTCCCAAAAAGTTTACATCCCGTGTCATCACCCAGATGTGTGCTACACATTGGTGGTGGATGAGGTGAGTTTTAACCTTACTATGTGGGGTGGCAGGTAGCCTAGTGGTTAGAGCGTTGGCCCAACAACTGAAAGGTTGTTGGATCGAATCCACGAGCTGACGAGGTAAAAATCTGTCTTTCTGCCCCTGGCCAAGGCAGTAAACCCCTGTTCCCCGGTAGGCCGTCATAGTAAATAAGAATTTGTTTTTAACTGACTTGCCTAGTTAAATAAAAAAATAAAAATAATGTGAAGTGCTTTGAGCATCTTGGAAAAGTGTTATATATTATATAAATATCAATTGGATATAAAAATGTATTATATAAATTATTACTAACCTCAATCATGTCCACCCATTCTCTCACGTTGAGAAAGCTCTTTTCACAGGTGACATCATACAGCAGGAGGACCCCGTCGGCTCGCCTGAAGTAGGACTTCGCAATGCTGCGAAACCTAGGACACACACACACACAGGGATAGAGGTTAACAGAGCACCACTACATAGATTGGCTGAAATAGACATGTTCACTAACACACACACGCATGCAGGCAAACACACACACACAGCTCTCACTAACCCCTGACCCTGACTCTAACCCTAAATCTTCCCTAACACTAAACCTAACCCCTAAACTCTCCTTTTTACAAGTGAGGAATGTCCTCACTTCTCTGAATATTTGTTGGTTTACTATTCTTGTGAGGACTTTTGGTACTCACAAATATAGTCAAACGTGTCCACACACATACACACACAAACACACACCTCTCCTGGCCTGCTGTGTCCCACAACTGTAGTAGGGTGGGCTCTCCATCCACTACTAGAGTCTTCATCTGAAAGTCCACCCCTGAGGATCAACACAAGAGGACGTTCAAACACACTACTCCAAAAGACAATCCCATTACCATCGAAATATACATTCTATACCTGTCCCAGGCAACTAGGCATGCATACAAGACCAGCACCATGGGATAGAGCCTTTGGAGACTTAACAAGCCAAACTGTGTCGGGGAGAGTAGTGTGAAAGCGTGCTTAACCGAGCCCGAGCGGTGCAGCTAGACTAACTCCTTGTTCACCATTTACAGTCAAAAGTAATGTGCGGATAGAATGATACTGTAAACAGGTGAGAGCTAACACAGGCGCGCTTGACACACCCACCCAGGGTAGCGCTGCTGTTTCCTCGGAACTCGTTCTTGCAGAGGCGGAGCAGGAAGCTGGACTTGCCCACCGCTGCGTCGCCAGCCAACACCACCCTGTAGGCCTTCTCTGATGTCATATAGCCCAGGTCAGCTGACTCCTTTTCTTTACCCTATACACACAGAGAGAGAGAGAGAGAGCGTGAGAGGAAGAGAGAGTGCGAGCGGGAGCGAGAGAGAAAGAAAGAAAGTGAAAGAGGTTAAAGGCACACCTTGACTGTAATGTACCGGACCATGTCATAATACTGGAATGATGTCAACTCACTTGTCATGCATAGTCAACAATCAACAGTTTCTCCTGAACTAAGTCAACCATTTACACAAGTGTTTTCTAATACGTCTGCCTGCTAACCAAGTAAATCCGCCAAGTGCCTGTTTCTTTTTTAAATGGTTTTAAAGCTCCAAAATGTGCTTTTAATTGAGTTCTACAATCCAGGATTCACGCTCTCCTCTCTTCTCACACCACTGTCCTCTGTCCTATACCTCATTGGTGATGGCAGAGAGGGCCTTGCGTGTGGACGCTCCAGAGCTGGTCCGGCTGACTGACTCCAAAGGTTTCCAGTCCAGGACAGAATCACTGTCTGATCCAAACACCATCTCATCCCGCATCTCTGCAACCTGACACAATGACACTATCGCATTAACATCCTTACATAATGAGCGTTATCAGTAATAATAAGTGTACGTAGTACAAGTGGATGACGACGTGTGTATAACGTCTTTGTGTGTGTGTGTTGTGCGTTACTGTAAAGTGTGTGTGTGTTTGTGTGTCTGTGTGTGTAATAAGCATGTGTCTGTGTGTGTGCGTATAGTGCGTACATGTATGTGTGTACTACGGCATAGTCTATGTGTGTGTGTTTGTATGTAGTGTGTGTGTGTGTGTGTGTGTGTGTGTGTGTATTACTGTATGTTTGTGTGTCTTACGTCGTTGTCTGAGTGGTCCCCCGCAAGGCTGTCTGTGTTCCCGGTCATCCTCTGTTCCTCCTCGTGCCCTTTCACCTCCTGCTCAGAGTCATATCCGTTGTTGGAGCCACGCAGCGTGGACATGCCGCTGTCTAGGCAGCTCTCGGGCAGGCTGTCTACCTCACAGCTGCGTTTGCGCTGCATGGCCGGGTCACACAGAGCCAGGGCTAGGGTGTCCAGACTGGTCCGCCGACACCCCAGAGAACTCCTACCACCTTCACCTCCACAAAGGCCCAGCAGGTCTTCGTCCACATCCACACCATCCACACCCGCCTGGTAGAACCTGGGACAGTATAGACAGACAGAGGCATTCCTGTCAGTCACAACATCCACACAGTCTACTCGAAACAGAAACCTTTCCTTGCTACAGTGGTTCCTCCTTTAAAAGTTGCGAGCTTACACCGCGGGACTTAAGAGGTACCCAGAATCACGGCTTCATTGATCCCGACCACCGCAGGGGGGAGTTAGAGCACTCATCAGGGTCCCAAGGTTTTTATATGACCAATCATATCGAGTGGTTCCAATGACAAATTTGACATTATGCCACCCGTCGCTGGTAAGTGTATGTAAACTTTCGACTTCAACTGTACCTACACACGTATCTACAGTTGAAGTCAGAAGTTTACATACTGTCACGCGCCTCATTTCAACAATCGTGACAGAACCACAAACGGACAAAGCAGCGTGGCCAGGAGGAGCAGACATCCTGGACATGGGAGGATATCTTGGACGGTAAGGGATCCTGGACGTGGGAGGAGATCCAGGCCGGAAAGGATCGCCTTCCATGGGAGCAGACGGAGGCAGCGAGGGAGGAACAACGACGACGCAGGGGTTCGRGACCACGACGGAAGCCTGAGAGGCAGCCCCCCAATTTTGTTTGGGGGGGGCACACGGGGTGGTTGGCGGAGCCAGGGTTTAAACCAGAGCCAACTCCCCGTACTCACCGTGGGGAGCGTGTGACCGGGCAGAAACCATGTTTTGCGGTGATACGCACTGTGTCCCSAGTGCGCATCCACAGCCCGGTGCGTGCTGTGCGAGCTCCCCGCACTTGCCGTGCYAAAGTGGGCATCTGTCCAGGACGGGTGGTMSCGGCTCAGCACGCCTGGTCTCCAGTGCGRCTCTTTGATCCAGGATATCCTGCGCCGGCTCTACGTGCTGTATCTCCGGTGCACCTTCACAGCCCAGTGCGTCCTGTGCCAGCTCCCCGCACGTGCCGTGCGAAGGTGGTCCTTTGCCCAGAACGCGTTGTGCCAGCTCTACGCTCTAGACCTCCAGTGCGCCTCCACAGTCCAGTACGTCCTGTGCCTCCTCCRCACACTCGKCCTGAGGTGCGRGTCACCAGCCCGGTGCCACCTGTATCGGCCCCACGCGTCAGGCCTCCAGTGCGCCTCCCCATTCCAGGACGTCCTGTGCCTGCTCCTCGCMCTCGCCCTMAGGTGCGTGMCACCAGCCCAGTACCACCAGTGCCGGACCCACGCACCAGGTTTCCGGCGACGATCCCCAGTCCAGAGCTTTTGGCGACAGTTCCCAGTCCAGAGCTTCCGGCGACAGTTCCGAGTCCAGAGCTTCCGGCGACGTTTCACAGTCCGGAACCTCCCGCGGCGTTTCACAGTCCGGAACCTCCCGCAACGGTCCACAGTCCGGAACCTCCAACAACGATCCACAGTCCGGAACCTCCAACGACGGTCCACAGTCCGGAACCTCCAACTACGGTCCACAGTCCGGAACCGCCAACGACGGTCCACAGTCCGGAACCTCCTGAGACTGTCCGCAGTCCGGAACCTCCTGAGACGGTCCGCAGTCCAGAACCTCCTGAGACGGCCGGCAGTCCGGAGCCTCCTGCGACGGTCGGCAGTCCAGAGCCCCCGGCGATGATCCACGGTCCGCGATGATCCATGGTCCGGTTCCTCCGGCGACAATCCACGGTCCGGAGTCCCCGACGACGATCTACGGTCCGGTCCCTCCGGCGACGATCCACGGTCCGGTTCCATGGAGGCGGAGGGATCAGCTAGCGGAGTGGGGTCTACGTCCCGAACCGGAGCCGCCACCGAGGCTAGATGCCCACCCGGACCCTCCCCTATAGAGTCAGGTTTTGCTGCCGGAGTCCGCACCTTTGGGGGGGTACTGTCACACCCTGACCTTAAAGAGCCTTTTTATTTCTCTATTTGGTTAGGTTAGGGTGTGATTAGGGTGGGCATTCTAGTTTTTCGTTTCTATGTTGGCCTGGTATGGTTCCCAATCAGAGGCAGCTGTCTATCGTTGTCTCTGATTGGGGATCATATTTAGGCAGCCTTTTTCCACCTCCACCTTTCCCATCTTGTTTTGTGTTTAGTTTGTGTTGAGCACTGCATTACTGCACGTTTGTTTTCTTTGTTGTTTTGGTTGTAAGTTTTCACTATTAAATATAATGTGGAGCTCTACGCACGCTGCGCCTTGGTCGCCTCATTTCAACAATTGTGACACATACTCTAAAGTTGGAGTCATTAAAACTCATTTTTTAAACCACTCCACAAATTTCTTGTTAACAAAACTATAGTTTTGGCAAGTCGGTTAGGACATCTACTTTGTGCATGACACAAGTCATTTTCCAACAATTGTTTACAGACAGATTAATTCACTTAATCACAATTCCAGTGGGTCAGAAGTTTACATACCACTAAGTTGACAGTGCCTTTAAACAGCGTGGAAAATTACAGAAAAGGATGTCATGGCCTTAGAGGCTTCAAATAATTGACATCATTGAGTGGATGTATTTAAGGCCTACCTTCAAATACAGTGCCTCTTTGCTTGCATCATTGGAAGAAATCAGCCAAGACCTCAGAAAAAAATTGGAGACCTCCACAAGTCTGGTTCATCCTTGGGAGCAACTTCCAAACACCTGAAGGTACCACGTTCATCTGTACAAACAATAGTATGCAAGTATAAACACCATGGGACCACGCAGCCGTCATACCGCACAGGAAGGAGACGCATTCTGTCTCCTTGAGATGAACGTACCTTGGTGCGAAAAGTGCAAATCAATCCCAGAACAACAGCAGACCTTGTGAAGATGCTGGAGGAAACAGCTACAAAAGTATCTATATCCACAGTAAAACAAGTCCATATAGACATAGCCTGAAAGGCCGCTCAGCAAGGAAAAACCACTTCTCCAAAACCGCCATAAAAAAGCCAGACTACGGTTTGCAACTGCACATGGGAACAAAGATCGTACTTTTTGGAGAAATGTCCTCTCGTCTGATGAAACAAAAATAGAACTGCTTGGCCATAATGACCATCGTTATGTTTGGAGGAAAAGGGGGAGGCTTGCAAGCCGAAGAAGGAAGGAAAATGAAGTGGATATAATGAAGCAACATCTCAAGACATCAGTCAGGAAGTTAAAGCTTGCTCGCAAATGGGTCTTCCAAATGGACAATGACCCCAAGCATACTTCCAAAGTTGTGGCAAAATGGCTTAAGGACAACAAAGTCAAGGTATTGGAGTGGCCATCACAAAGCCCTGACCTCAACCTATTGAACATTTGTGGACAGAACTGAAAAAGCGTGTGCGAGCAAGGCCTACAAACCTGACTCAGTTACACCAGCACTGTCAGACGGAATGGGCGCAAAATTCACCCAACTTATTGTGGAAGCTTATGGAAGGCTACCCGAAACGTTTGACCCAAGTTAAGCAATTTAAAGGCAATGCTACCAAATACTAATTGAGTGTATGTAAGCTTCTGACCCACTGGGAATGTGATGAAGAAATAAAAAGCTCAAATAAATAATTCCTCTACTATTATTCTGACATTTCACATTCTTAAAATAAAGTGGTGATCCTAACTGACTAAGACAGGAAATTTTTACTAGGATTAAATGTCAGGAATTGTGAAAAACTGAGTTTAAATGTATTTGGCTAAGGTGAATGTAAACTTCTGACTTCAACTGTACCTACACACGGTTATATATATGGTCATGGCTCCTGAGTGGCACAGCGGTCTAAGGCACTGCATCTCAGGGAAAGCGGCATTACTACAGTCCCTGGCTTGAATACAGTCCCTGGCTTGAATATCACATCCGACCGTGATTGAGAGTGCCATAGGGTGGCGCACAATTGGCCCAGCGTCATCCGGTTTGGCCGGTGTAGGCCGTGATTGTAAATAAGAATTGTTTTTACCTGACTTGCCTAGTTAAATAAATGTTCAATTAAAAAAACTACTGGCGCTAACTGCAGCGCAATCAATAGGAGGTGAACAGTGGCTGGTGCTGACAATATAGCTAACTTGTTATGCAAGTGTTGCACACCAACGATGGAGAAAACCTACACCAGTCAATCAATTCATTTCAACAATAATCTTCATTTTAGTTTGACTTTACAAACAACATTTAATTAATTGGAGTCTATTTCTTCGGAGCCTGGACCATAATAAAATAACTTAACTGGCTGAGATAGGCTATGAGGCTGAAGTAGATTTTTTTTTATTAGGCCTACTTACAATTTTTGACCAGTGAACAACTGGTAGATACAAATGATTTGTGACATTGTGGTTACAATAAAGAATGTAAACAAGAATGCTGTGTCTTCACAACTGTAGCAGGTGTAGCCCATCATGCAAATGTTTCCTATTAGCAGGACAATATACTTTTTATAGCCCGGCTACTGTTGTGAAAATCCCTCAACTTGCAATGTATTCGATGCTTAAGTACTCTAAAGTGTTACATTTCTAACTCAAAACAGCATTACAGTATTTCTTCATCAACATCTTTATGCTTTTGTTATATAAAATAGAGAAAAAATACATTAAAATGCGGATGTTTTTTTAAACTACATTTTAGTCACACTTCCACCCAGCTCCACGACCACAGGTAAAACCTTGCTGAAATGAACGGCATTTGTGGAGAGTCAGGCGGCATTGGCGGAGAGTCAGGTGAGAATGACGCGTAGAAAAGGACGAGGGAACGAGATGGAGTCACAATCCATGCCAGGCACACCTGTGAGCTCTGGAACTCCCCTCGACAGGCAAGTCAACATACGTGGCGGGTTCGTCAGGTCATCGGTTCACCCTGACTTTCCATTCCTCTTCTGACAACAGAACTTGACCAACTGCTCACCGGCACAGCAAGGGAAGGCCGGACCGTTATGCTGTTCTGCTATTCCAAGGATGTGTAACCAAAGAGAGATACCACGAGTGGGCACAGAATACAAACTGGGATGGATCCCGAGACAAATGTGGGTTACTAGTGAACCTCGGTTCTTCATCATTAATACTGTGTCTCAGAAGTTTCTGTCCATGACTGATGCAACCCGAAAAGCATTAAAGACAGAGTTATTGAGTACTTGAGGTAACCGAGAAAGTCTGGACATGGCCTGCTCTCTCTTATGTAAGGAATTAGGCACTTTCCTATGTTTCCTACAGTATGTACTATAGGCTATGTTTACTTGTATTATATCTTCAAAATGCTTAAATGTTTTTTTTATCCAAATGTAAAAGCATATACTGTACAGTACTGTTTTTCTTCATCAGCATCTTTATGCTTTCGTTAATAAAATAATGATAAAATACTCTTTCAAAATGCTGATGTTTATTTAGTTATGGATCCATAACGAATTACTATGGGAATAAATATCACTGAATTACAGAAATATTGGAACAAAGTTGTCTAATGAAGGTAACAAATTGTTGCTTACTGGAAAATACTCTTTCAAACACACAGTCACATTGTACAGCGCCATTATGGCTATTAGCAGGGCTATATTTTGGCCTTTATAAATATTATTTTGGCCGTTACTCAGCTTACAATTGCTCACTGTCATTTTTTTGAAAACGAAATAATCTCCAAAATATCGTTATATTTAACCTTCCCGCTGTGGACGTCTATTTCAACACTGTTTCGCGCTGCTCTGAGTTAAGCATGGAGAAACTAAAATGTTCAATTATATTCCATGATATTCTTAAGATATATGTGTTGACTGAATATAAGCAAGTGATGTCTGCTAAATAATCAAGTTAGGTCTCTCCAGAAAGAAATAATTCAAAATAACCAACTGGCTCTATTTACAAATTAGTGAGAATGTCTCACCCTATGTTCAAGAATTGCCTTTTTCCTCGCTCACTTCTTATAGCTGCAGGGGCATTATTGAGTAGCTTGGATGAAAGATGCCTCTACTGTGAAGTGGGGCCGAAGGAGACAGGAAATAGTCAGGTCTACCATGACCTGGCCATGCACGTTCACATGAGAGGGAGCTATGTTCCATCGCACATCTGAAGTCAATGTAATTCTCCGGTTGGAACGTTATTCAAGATTTATGTTAAAAACATTCTAAAGATTGATTCAATACATCGTTTGACATGTTTCTACTGACTGTTACGGAACTTTTGGACATTTCGTCTGCTTTTAGTGAACGCGCTTCCTGACGTTGGATTTGTTTACCAAACACGCTAACAAAAAGCTATTTGGAAATAAATTATGGACATTCCGAACAAAACGAACATTTCTTGTGGAAGTGGGAGTCCTGGGAGTGCATTCCGACGAAGATCAGCAAAGGTAAGTGAATATTTATAATGCTTTTTATGAGTTTTGTTGACTGCACAATTTGGCGGGTAACTGTATGGCTTGCTTTTGTGGCTGAACGCTGTTCTCAGAATATTTAATTTGGTGCTTTTGCCGTAAAGCTTTTTGAAATCTGACACAGCGGTTGCATTAAGAACAAGTGTATCTTTAATTCTATGTAAAACATGTATCTTTCATCAAAGTTTATGATGAGTATTTATGTTATTTGACGTGGCTCTCTGCAATTTCTCCGGATATTTTGGAGGCATTTCTGAACATGGAGCCAATGTAAACTGAGGTTTTTGGATATAAATATTAACTTTATCGAACAAAACATATATGTATTGTGTAACATGAAGTACTATGAGTGTCATCTGATGAAGATCATCAAAGGTTAGTGATTCATTTTATCTCTATTTCTGCTTTTTGTGACTCCTGTCTTTGGCTGGAAAAATGACTGTGTTTGTCTGTGATTTTGCGGTGACCTAACATAATCGTTTGTGGTGCTTTCGCTGAAAAGCCTATTTGAAATCGGACACTTTGGTGGGATTAACAACAAGATTACCTTTAAAATGGTATAAAATACATGTATGTTTGAGGAATTTTAATTATGAGATTTCTGTTGTTTGAATTTGGCGCCCTGCACTTTCACTGGCTGTTGTCATATCATTCTGTTAACAGGATTGCAGCCATAGGAAGTTAAATGAAAGAAAATCTCCAAATTATTGTTACTTTTTCAGCAAAGTGATTATTATTATTATTAGTTCATTTAGAATTATATAAAATCCCCATACATATTATCACAGATCCTAATGGAAAATGCCTCTTAGATATTAATTTAGAATCCTCTAAATGTAATTATTGACTGAGAGTCATGTCACTGAAAAATATATTTTTAGATATACTGTAGGCCTACCAGAGGCAAAATTTGTCTCATTAGTGTTGAGTAATGTGCTGCTAAAAGTGGTGTAGGTCTTATTTATTTAAAGAGCATATTGAAGTTAGAAGCAATAGGATTTGAAGCAAAAGCCTACAACTATCTTAGCACCGTTTCACGCTGCTGTGAGACAAGCATGGGGACCAGTCTTGATAAATCAATGAGATTTATATTTTCACTTATTAATCTCCGTTTGGGTATAGGTTAGACTAGAGTTTGAAAATTAGGGTGCAGAAATGTTATGCTCTTAGTGTAACCTTTATTTAACTAGGCAAGTCAGTTAAGAACAAATTCTTATCTACAAGGACAGCCTACTCCTTCCTCCCCATCGGGGAATTGAACCCCGGTCTCCCGTGTGCCCTGCCCACACAACACAGGGATTCTTTAGCTAAATAGCCCAGTACTGTACTGCCGACCGTCACGTTGTACAGCGCCATATTTTACTTTCCACCCTACTTTCCACCCTTTCTTGGAATAGAAACACCATAATATTAATCAAATTAATTAAGCAAGTACCAGTCAAAAGTTTGGACACATCTACTCATTCCAGGATTTTTTTTTTTTTTTTACTATTTTATACATTGTAGAATAATAGTGAAGACATCACAACTATGAAATAACACATATGGAATCAGTTAAGAACAAATTCTTATTTACAAGGACAGCCTAGTCAGCCTGGTCTCCGGCATGCCCGCATTCTCTAGTACAGACATGGCCTGTGCTCCCTTATGTAAGGAATTAGACACTTTCCCATGTTTACTACAGTATGTATTGTAGGCTATGTTTACTTGTCAGACTGCACAGTAGCCTAATAAACAAATGCAGGTGGCTTATATCTTCGAAATATTTAAATGTTTTATTATCTAAATGTAAAAGCATATACTGTACAGTACTGTATTTCTTCACCAGCATCTTTATGCTTTCGTTAATAAAATAATGATAAAATACTCTTTCAAAATGCAGATGTTTATTTCGTTATGGATCCATAACGAATTACTATGGGAATAAATATCACTGATTTACAGAAATATTGGAACAAAGTTGTCTAATGAAGGCAAACAATTTAGAATCCTCCAATCCTCTTATGCTGCATGCAGTCTATTCCCGACTGTCACATTGTACAGCGCCATATTTTCCATTCCATCCTAACAGAAACCCTGAGGGTTTCGTTTTTCTCGGAATAGAAACACCATAATACTAATCAAATTAATTTAGCCAAATTTCTTAAAATCAATCCCATATACTATGTTATTACAAAAAAGGTTTTAAATTCTCTGGTAATGCCAATATGGAAGACTATCAAATGCTTCTCAAAGATGCCCTCTGGTGGTCAAACTAGCACTGACTTGCATTAACCAAAAAAAATGGCTGACAATTAAATAACGTGCCAGAGAATTCTGCAGCAGCCCGCAAGGTGTGCTGCAGTATGACACAACTTTTAAAGGAGCAACCACTGTACCACTAAGCTAGCTCCAACAACCAAGCTAGAACATAGACTGTGCTGTTTTGTGTCCTGTATGGATGGCTATGAGTATACAATGCAAACACGCACATGTCCAGTGCTAATCTTCCATACACATGTATGTACGTGTGCAGTGTGTATCTGTATTAGAGTGTATGTACTGGACGCTGTCTGCACAAACACACCAGCAGGCTGTTGCTAGTCCAGTCCTGTCTTACCTGTCGCGGTATGGAGATGAGTAACAGATACTCTTGCTCCTCCTGCTAATGGTGCTGGCTGGGGAACCCCTGCTACCACGCTGAAACACAACCACAACATCACTGTCACAACTGTCTGGGTCACTGTGTGTGTGTGTGTGTGTGGGTGTGTTTTTGTTCATGTGTGGGTGTGTGTCCATTCACTTATGTGTGCGTACGTGTGTGTGCACTGAGCTGTATGTACTGAACCCTATGTGTGAGTATAGGAATTATTGTTAGATGAGAGTGTGTGAGACAGAGTGGAAGTTATGAGGTTATGAGGAGAGTGAGTTAGGGGTCAYGACTGAAATGTGTTGTTGTTGCTGTCGTTTTTGTTGTTGTCTGTCATTGCCTCAAACATGGTTCAGTTGATTCCTCCAACAGACAAGCCCTTAGGACTGGCATTAGAGATTCAACCCTGACGTTAAAAGCAGAGAGATCAGAGAGAAAGAGAGAGAGGGGGTGATGGGAAGAGGAGGATAAAAGGGGTGTGGGATAGGGAGGTAATTGAAAGAGGGACGGAGGAACAAAGATAAGAGCCAGGGAGAGAGCAAGAGAGAGAGCGTGCTGGTGTTACCATGGCTATGTGGTTGTCTACCTCACCTTATTGCTCTTGCTGAGGGTGTTCTCCAGGGAACTGCGCAGCCCGTCGTTACTGTCATGGAGCTTCCTGTTGGCTGTTCTATAGAGGGGAACAGAGGAGGGAGAGAAGCAGAGGAGAGAGAGGAGGGAGAGAAACAGAGGAGAAGAGAGGGGAGAGGGAGAGAAAGAGAGGAGAGAGAAGAGGATAAGAACGGGAAGAGGTGATCAAAAGAGCCGTTGGCAGGTCTTCTCAGGAAAATGACTTTTGAGGGTTTCAAAAACAGACACTCTTTAAGACTCACAAAACTCCCAAGGCTTACAACTTCATGTTCCTCAGTTTACAGGTAACTCAATGTAACATCAAGTTGTGAGTCTTGAAGTATTCCTGTTTGTGGGTCAGGTGAGCATTTGTCAGCGTTCCTGTTTATGTGTCAGACAAGCACTGTGATTGGCCAGACTTACTGTAGGATCTCTATCTGTCGCTCCAGGTTCTCCCTCTCATCAGAGAACTCTCTCATCATCGCCTCATCCCTGCACATACAAACACAGTCATTCACAACGAATACATACACGTTCATAAACACTCATAACACATACTACATAAACTATAATAACACATACTACAAATCCCCCCTTAAAACACATACTACATAAACTACAATAACACATACTACATAAACTACAATAACACAAACTACACACACTCTCAAAACACATACATTAATTCTCCAAAAACAGGAGAATGTACATTCTAATAATGCAGACAAAAGCAGACACTTCAACAGTCTCAAAGAATCGGCACATTCACAACACAAACTTAGTTTGACTGGAACAAGTTCAAAGGCGAAGTGTGAGACTGGTTGCCAGGTAACCAGGTTGTGAGACTGAGTGTGAGGTCACACTAGGATATCCTGTTACAATCCTCAAAACATGTTACCGCCCCAGGGAGGGGAGGGAGCAGCCAAGCACACAGGCAGGGAGGCAGTCACACAGTCACACTGGCCTGGGGCTGTGGCCTTTACTGCCTGACTGATTGAGTGACTGGATGGCTCAAGGCGAACCTACAGCACAGGCTGGGATGAGGTGTCACAGGCTCTGTGTGCGTGTGTGTGCTCACGTGTGTGTTATGGCTTTGTGTCTCAGTGTACATTGGGATTCTCAATGTGCCACTGTAGAAAAATCAGGTTGATCATTTCACAAATAGTAATACATCTCGTAGATATTAGAGTATTACTTTTATTTTTTATTTGATTTAACCTTCATTTAACTAGGCAAGTCAGTTAACAACAAATTCTTATTTACAATGATGGCCTACCCCGACCAAACCCTAACCCGGATGACGCTGGGCCAATTGTGCACCGCCCTATGGGACTCCCAATCACGGCCGGTTGTGACACAGCCTGGAATCAAACCAGGGTCTGTAGTGACGCATCTAGCACTGAGATGCAGTGCCTTAGACCTCTGCGCCACTCGGGAGCCCTAATGACATCACTAGATTACGTTACAGCATGACATACACTACTGTTCAAAAGTTTGGAGTCACTTAGAAATGTCCTTGTTTTTGAAAGAAAAGCAAATGATTTCTTGTCCATTAAAATAACATCAAATTGATCAGAAACACAGTGTAGACATTGTTAATGTTGTAAATTACTATTGTAGCTGGAAACGGCAGGTTTTTTATGGAATATCTACATAGGCGTACAGAGGCCCATTATCAGCATCAGTCTCAATGTCAACAGTGAAGAGGCGACTCCGGGATGCTGTCCTTCTAGACAGTGTTGCAAAGAAAAATACACATCTCAGACTGGCCAATAAAAATAAGAGATTAAGATGGCCAAAAGAACACAGACACTGGACAGAGGAACTCTGCCTAGAAGGCCAGCATCCCGGAGTCGCCTCTTCACTGTTGACATTGAGACTGATGTTTTGCGGGTACTATTTAATGAAGCTGCCAGTTGAGGACTTGTGAGGCGTCTGTTTCTCAAACTAGACACTCTAATGTACTTGTCCTCTTGCTCAGTTGTGCACTGGGGCCTCCCACTCGTCTTTCTATTCTGGTTAGAGCCAGTTTGCGCTGATCTGTGAAGGGAATAGTACACAGCGTTGTACTAGGTCTTCAGTGGCTTGGCAATTTCTCGCATGAAATAGCTGTCATTTCTCAGAACAAGAATAGACTGACGAGTTTCAGAAGAAAGTTATTTGTTTCTGGCCTGTAATCAAACCCACAAAGGCTGATGCTCCAGATACGAGTCTAAAGAAGGCCAGTTTTATTGCTTCTTTAACCTCACTAGGGTATGTGGGACGGTAGCGTCCCACCTCGTCAACAGCCAGTGAAACTGCAGGGCGCCAAATTCAAAACAACAGAAATCCCATAATTTAAATTCCTCAAACATACAAGTATTTTACACCATTTTAAAGATACACTTGTTGTAAATCCAGCCAAAGTGTCCGATTTCAAAAAGGTTTTACGATGAAAGCACACCAAACAATTATGTTAGGTTAGAGCCAAGTCACAGAAAAAGACAGCCATTTTTCCAGCCAAAGAGAGGAGTAACAAAAAGCAGAAATAGAGATAAAATGAATCCCTAACCTTTGATGATCTTCATCAGATGACACTCATAGGACTTCATGTTACACAATACATGTATGTTTTGTTCGGTAAAATTCATATTTATATCCAAAAATCTGAGTTTAGGCAAGACGCTACTGTCTCACTTGGCAAAAAGACAGAGAAAATGCAGAGCGCAAATTCAAATGAATTACTATGAAAATTACTATAAAAATTAAACTTTCATTAAATCACACATGAAAGATACCAAATTAAAGCTACACTGGTTGTGAATCCACCCAACATGTCAGAATTCAAATAGGCTTTTCGGCGAAAGCAAACGATGCTATTAACTGAGGATAGCACCATTGTAAACAAAGAGAGAGAAGCATATTACAACCCTGCAGGGGCGACACAAAATGCAGAAATAAAAATATAATTCATGCCTTACCTTTGACGAGCTTCTGTTGTTGGCACTCCAATATGTCCCATAAACATCACAAATGGTCCTTTTGTTCGATTAATTCCGTCGATATATATCCAAAATGTACATTTATTTGGCGCGTTTGATCCAGAAAAACACAGGTTCCAAATTGAAAAACACCGGTTCCAAATTGTGAAACGTGACTACAAAATATCTCAAAACTTTGCCAAAAAATGGCAAACTACTTTTGTAATACAACTTTAGGTATTTTTTTACGTAAATAATTGATCAAATTGAAGACGGGATGATCTGTGTTCAATACAGGATTAAAACTAACTGTAGCTAGCTTTCTGGTCATGCGCTTCTAACAAACAGGACATTTCGAGTGACCCTCCTTCAAGATGGCCGTACTTCTTCATTACACAAAGGAATAACCTCAACCAATTTCTAAAGACTGTTGATATCCAGTGGAAGTGGTAGGAACTGCAAGAAGGTCCCTTAGAAATCTGGTTTCGCAATGAAATCTCCTTGAAAAGACAGTGACCTCAACAACAACAAAAAATCGGAATGGTTTGTCCTTGGGGTTTCGCCTGCTAAATAAGTTCTGTTATACTCACAGACATGATTCAAAAAGTTTTAGAAACTTCAGAGTGTTTGCTATCCGAATATACTAATAATATCCATATCTTATATTCTGGGGATGAGTAGCTGGCAGTTTAATTTGGGCATGCTTTTCATCCAAAATTCCCGAATGCTGCCCCCTACCCAAGAGAAGTTAATGAGCACAACAGTTTTCAGCTGTGCTAACATAATTACAAAAGGGTTTTCTAATGATCAATTAGCATTTTAAAATTATAAACTTGGATTAGCTAACACAACGTGCCATTGGAACACAGGAGTGATGGTTGCTGATAATGGGCCTCTGTACGCCTATGTAGATATTCCGTAAAAAATCTGCCGTTTCCAACTACAATAGTCATTTTGTAAGAAATACAATGTCTACACTGTATTTCTGATCAATTTGCTGTTATTTTAATGGACAGAAAATGTGCTTTTCTTTCAAAAACAAGGACATTTCTAAGTGACCCCAAACTTTTGAACAGTAGTGTATGTGTATGATTTACTAACAGTTCAACACTGATTATGTAATACATGAAGACATTTGTAAGGCATTTTACAAGAGATTGTACCGACTATTGTGCCTCATACACAATGGGTGTCCAACACCATGATACAGTAAGTGTGTGTGTGTGTGTGTGTGTGTGTGTGTGTGTGTGTGTGTGTGTGTGTGTGTGTGTGTGTGTGTGTGTGTGTGTGTGTGTGTGTGTGTGTGTGTCTCACCGCTCAGAGTTGATGCTGTGGTCTGTCAGATCACTCTTCAGAGAGGCCAGTTCACTCTGAAGGAAGGCTATGTTAGTTTGAGACTGCATCAACTCCTGCTTCAACCGCTGGTTTTCCTGGGGAGAGAGGGAGTGAGAGAGAGAAAGAGAGGTAAAGAGAGAGAGAGAGGTAAAGACAGAGAGAAGAGAGAAGGGTTTAGCGACAGACGACAGCATGGTCAGAGCCAGAATGAGTCAGCTCAATTGTCTTGATCAGGAAATGGATGAGAGTTAGAAAGGATGTGTACAGAGTGATATAGGACTAGCAGGAAGACCCATCTCACCAGAGTCAGTTCGTTGATCTTCCTCTTCAGGGTTGAAGACTCGTCTTTCATGTTGATGTTCTTGTACTGGTCTTCAATCTGAGGAGGGAGTAGACACCTTTAACACACATCGCTGCCTGCTGCCAGTGAATCACAATCTTCAATGGCATAGATGGATTTCATTCAATTGTGATTGAGTTAATCTGATTGGATGTCTCACATGTTCATGAACCAATGAACCAACACGCTGAGTGGGTGAACAGGAGTGATTGGCTAGACTAGTAGTCCAGGCAATAGATGCCACATTATTGGTTAATTGTTCACTTTTTCATTAACAGCATGAAACTTGGCCCCAAACTGTGTATCAAGTTTCAGACTTTATTGGAAAAGTTTATATTTATTTCACACCACCTAAAATATAAAGGTTATCTTCAGCGTGTACCCGGTGGAACAGTATAAGTGATGAATAGTCGAATGGTAAACTCACCAGCTGCATCTTCTGGAGCTTGTGCTGCAGTTCACACACCTCAGACTCATAGTGTCTCTTCAGCTCACTCAGAGCTGCCTCAGTCCTATTGGCCTCCTACCGATAACAGAATAGAACATGGTGTAGCATCATCCCATCTCTTATGGCCTCCACAAGGATACAAGACACAATTGTAAAGTCTTTCATCATCATCAAATGTTCACACACTGTCAATATACAGATACAGCTACTGTCAAGACACCAACTACTGTCCAAATCAAATGGCACAGTGTATGTGCATGCACGTGTGTGTGTTTCTGTGTGTGTGTGAATGCGGTTGTGTGTTTTTTCTGTGTGTGTGCATGTGTATGCTTGTTTGCACTTCTTTTATATCACTCCTCTATGTTCCACTGATAAGAGTTTGAGCGGTGCTATTTTAGGGCAGTTTGGGTGACAGGTGGAGGTGGCCAGGGTGTATCAAGGAACATGAGCAGACCTGCCAACCCTGTCCAACTTTTTAGAGGACCAGACGCGCGCGGAACACCCATTTGGGGTTTTCTTTTGCCGCATGCTCGTGCACACGCTGTTTGTGAGTCTGATCGCAATTGTAGAATTGTACCAAATCAAGTCTATAAAAGGTTGGTATACTTTCTTTCTGGACTGCATTCCATTTACACATATGGTAAAAATCACACAAAGGGCCTTTATTCTTTGAGGTTTTTTAAAATTGTATTAAACAAATAATAACAAGTTATTTGTTTAGGTACAGAATGTACAAACGTCTTATCCACGATAAAAAAAATTTTTTTTTACTCTGATATGATAAGAAGAACAAATGATCGCATTGACACAGACCGCAAACTGGCTACACAAAGCTTAAGTAGGCTACCGCAAAGGGAATCTGTAAGCTGTTCGCTAGAAGAGTCCGGCGTTTCAGCCTATGTAAAGGTGCATATTGGATTTCTTTTGCAGCGCATAGATCATTTCAGATTTTTGAAATTGATAAAATCTCAAATCTAGTGCAAAGGCATTTTAGAAGCATTGCCTATATAGCTAATACCGGACACACATTCATTCTTCATCGTGCAGTCTTCGAAACTCCCGACTCCATTTAATGCCAATATGTTTATATTTATTTTTTTATTATACTTTTGTAATGCTTTTTGTGATATGGATCATAATTACAGTTATCAGGTTGCGTGATCCTTGTAATGTTACATGGAAAATACAACTAATGAGACGCATAATTAAATGTATATCCCACTCGCACAAACGCGACCAGTTACTTTTCGTATTTGCATTTCATTTCTTTCACTAGCAAATGCGAGTGAACTGCTGGCACTTTAGAGCCCACTGAATGTCCATCTTATGTTTCGCAAAGGTTAGCATTTGAAAACAATTAAACAACAACCCCCTTTTTTGTTTCCCACAAAAAAAACAACCCCCCGAAAAACCAAAAACCAAACAAACCAAAGGGAAAATTTTTTTGTCCATCTGTTTACGTACATCTGACAGTCCGCAAACTCAGCATCACAACAAACAGGAAGAGGGGCACACACAGGGTAGCTACGTCGAATAATTATGTATTTATCTCCAACTCCGTACATGTCTGTGTGTTCAGCTCGAGAATTGGGATGTTAGATTTACTCAGTGGATTTATATTTTATTCAAATGTTTTTTTTTTTAAGTTTAAAAAAAACTCAGGCCCTATTCATTTCTGCGTACTTTTAACTCGGATCTCGTACCTGCGTACATGGCCAGAGAATTAAGTTGTTGGTACGCAAATGCGTGCATGTTGGCAGGTCTGCATGAGTGCTGAAGTAGTAGATTGCTTTCTGATTGGATACACCTTAACTGTCGCACTGGATGATGACACAGACGTTCATGGTGGTGGGGGGCAGGTGAGTCTAGGTGTGGGTGCTTTTCTTAGACTAAGCATACAGCAGCTGCATGACAAACAGAGCTGATGTAGCACACTTACATAATGTACATAACTACACACACACACAGGGGGGAGATAAGACTGTTCCCAGAGTAGAGGAATGAGAGATTCCAGGAATAGGAGTGTTCCATGGAAGTATGGAAAACCGGACGTTTTCCGTCAACATCCCACTGGAGTTACTTTTAACAAATGATTATAAATAAATTCAGTATATCAAATCTAGATATGATAACAGCTTGACATATCAGACGTCAACACAGCTGAGGAGTGTTTGAGGTTTAATGAGTAATCTGATCACAAGTCCTCTCTATTTGGCATGAGTGAAGAGATGAGCTCCACCCTTCTTATCAGTGGCTAAACCTGTAGGAACACAACCTGCCCAGACCGCATGACAATGTGGACATCATTTCTAAAGTTAGAATTGACAATCATGCAAGTGGTGTGTGTTGTGGTGTGGTGTGTGTGTGTGTGTGTGTGTGTGTGTGGTGTGTGTGTGTGTGTGTGTGTGTGTGTGTGTGTGTGTGTGTGTGTGTGTGTGTGTCACCTGTTGCTGTGTGTTGTTCTCAGCTGCATGGATGCGTTGATCCATCTCCTCCTCCATCTCACTGAGCTGCATGGCGGCTTGGTCATGGGCTCTGAGCAGAAATAAAACATAATACTGTAACTGAATGTATTATATCTGTGTTGGTGTGTGTGTATTTGGGTCGTTCCACCATTTCGGTGCCTTTTGAGAAGTGTAACTTGGTCAAATAAATGTTGGATTTCACCTAACTTTTTCCCACCGAAAAAGGTTCAATAAATAAAAATACTATAATAAATGCCTATTAAGTGCCAAATAAAGTAACAGGGTTGATTGTGACTGAGTTAATTGTTTCTTCTTAAATCAGCCATAAATCCCCTTCTGACAGAGGGAATGGAAGCTTGTTGTGTGCAACAGGAAGTGGCAATTGAATGCATTATTGTATCATTATTTTTTATAAATGTATTTCTAGCCTGTCTATCTATGGGTAACAGGGTTGACGTGTTATGCTCGACCTGCTCAGTTAAATAATAATCTTCAGAAATTACTTTGTCAAAGCAAGAAAATATCTAGGACTTTAAAACGATGGAAATTTGGGCATTAAGTGGGTTCAAAAAATCTTCCTGTAATGACACAGGAACATGTCAAAATGCAGAATTATGGCACTTTAGCAAGCCTTTATTCATATAAAAATGTGACTTATTGAATTATCCATGTGGTCTAGATTAAAGAGCACTTCATTTAGTATAACAGGCTTTATAAAATTCAATATTGGTGCACAATTTCTACTTAAAATATCTAACTTCCCATTTGTATTTGAGAACGTGTACAGTATGATAGAATGTCTGCATGTGTACATTGTATGTACAATATGTGGGTTTTAAGTAAACTGCAGCTGTCGGTGAGTGTGTGAGCGTGTGTGTTAGTACCGTTTCACAGCCAGGGCCAGGTTCTCCATCTCAGCGTTGTGCTGCTTGATCTCTCTGGTGAAGCTCATAATGACTCTCTCATACTGAGGCACCATCCTGGGCTCTGTCATACTGATGTTCTGGTACAGCGTGGCTGCCTGCTCATTCCTACAGGCAGGCAGGCAGACAGGCAGACAGGCAGACAGGCAGACAGACAGGCAGACAGGCAGACAGGCAGACACAGACAGACAGACAGACAGACAGACAGACAGACAGACAGACAGACAGACAGACANGACAGACAGACAGACAGACAGACAGACAGACAGACAGACAGACAGACAGACAGACAGACAGACAGACAGACAGACAGACAGGCAGACAGGCAGGCAGACAGGCAGGCAGGCAGACAGGCAGGCAGACGGGAGACAGGGGAATGTTAATACAAGTTACTTACAACAGCATAAGACCTTTCATCTAAAACACATTTGGAACAGCTACAGTATATTTGGAACAGAACAGCTACATTTTATTTGTAACATGCTTCATGAAACAACAGGCAGGTGTAGACTAACGGTGAAATGCTTACTTTTCCAACAATGCAGCATTTTTTTTTTTAAATGACAAGGAATAGAATACACAGCAAATAACAAATAACAATAAAGAGTAAAAATAACATGGCTATATACAGGGAGTACCAATATCGATGTGCAGGAGTACGAGGTAATTGAGGTAGCTATGTACATATAGGTAGGGGTAAAGTAAATAATAGACAGAATAGATAATAGACTGATCTGTAGCAGCAGCGTATGTGGACCAGTAGCATATGTGGTGTATGGCCTATGGAGTGTGTGTGAGAATGCATGTGTGGCGTCAATATGCATATGTGCGCATGTTATGTGTGTGCGGACATATGCAGTGTGTGTGTGTGTGTGTGTTAGGGTGTCAGTGTAAGTATGTGTGTGGGGGGTAGAGACCAGTTTGTGTGCATTGAATCGGTGCAAGATAGTTTAAAAAGAGACCCTTAAAAAAAAAAGAGTC
The DNA here is from genome assembly GCF_002910315.2 of Salvelinus sp. IW2-2015. Classification (NCBI taxonomy): domain Eukaryota; kingdom Metazoa; phylum Chordata; class Actinopteri; order Salmoniformes; family Salmonidae; genus Salvelinus; species Salvelinus sp. IW2-2015. The sequence goes on from NC_036872.1 coordinate 482,612, forward strand.
AACACCGGTAGTAGATAAATAAACAGAAATAGTGACACAAGGAATAAATACAGTGATAACGAATAACAATATTGAGTCATAATAACATGGCTATATACAGGGAGTACCAGTACTGAGTCAATGTGCAGGTGTACGAGATAATTCAGGTAGCTATGTCCAGTACCAGTTAAAAGTTGACACACCTACTCATTCAATAATCTTTCTTTATTTTGACTATTTTCTACGTTGTAGAATAATAGTGAAGACATCAAAACTATGAAATAACACATATGGAATCATGTTAAATATATCAAAATATATTTTACATTTGAGATTCTTCCATGTAGCCACCCTTTGCCTAGTAGCCTTTCACACTCTTGGCATTTTCTCAACCAGCTTCACCTGGAATGCTTTTCCAACAGTCATGAAGGAGTTCCCACATATGCTGAGAACTTGTTGGCTGCTTTTTCTTCACTCTGCGGTCCAACTCATCCCAAACCATCTCAATTGGGTTGAAATCAGGTGATTGTGGAGGCCAGGTCATCTGATGCAGCACTCCATCACTCTCATTCTTGATCAAATAGCCCTTACACAGCCTGGAGGTGTGTTGGGTCAATGTCCTGTTGAAAAACAAATAATAGTCCTACTAAGCGCAAACCACATGGGATGGCGTATGGCTGCAGAATGCTGTGGTAGCCATGCTGGTTAAGTGTGCCTTGAAATCAAAATAAATCGCAGACAGTGTCACCAGCAAAGCACCCCCACACCATCACACCTTCTCCTCCATGCTTCACGGTGGGAACCACACATGAGGAGATCATCCGTTCACCTACTCAGAGTCTCACAAAGACACAGCGGACGGAACCAAAAATCTCAAATTTGGACTTATCAAACCAAAGACAGATTTCCACCGTTCTAATGTCCATTGCTCGTGTTTCTTGGCCCAAGCAAGTCTCTTCTTCTGATTGGTGTCCTTTAGTAGTGTTTTTTTGCAGCAATTCGACCATGAAGACCTGATTCACGCAGTCTCCTCTGAACAGTTGATGTTGAGATGTGTCTGTTACTTGAATTCTGTGAAGCATTTATTTGGGCTGCAATTTCTGAGGTTGGTAACTCTAATGAACTTATCCTCTGCAGCAGAAAGAAAGAAATTCCACAAATTAACTTTTAACAAGGCACACCTGTTAATTGAAATGCATTCCAGGTGACTACTTCATGAAGTTGGTTGAGAGAATGACAAGAGTGTGCAAAGCTGTCATCAAGGCAAAGGGTGGCTACATTGAAGAATCTCAAATATAAAATATATTTTGATTTCTTTAACACATTTTTTGTTACTACATGATTTCATATGAGTTATTTTATAGTTTGATGTATTTACTATAATTCTACATTGTAGAATAAGTAGGCGTGTCTAAACTTTTGACTGGTACTGTACATATTCTGTAGTTAGGGGTAAAGTGACTAGGCAACAGGATAAATAATAGACAGTAGCAGCAGCATGTGTGAAAGTATGTGTGTGGCGTCAATATGCATGTCTGCGCATGTTATGCGTTTGTGGGCGTATGTAATGTGTGTGTGTATATGTTTGTTGGGGTGTCAGTGTAAGTATTTGTGAGTGTGTGGGTAGAATCAAGGGTGTGTGCATAGAGTCAGTGCAAGAGAGTTAGTGCAAAAACGGGTCAATGCAGGTAGTCCGGGTAGCTAATTTGATTAGCTATTTAGCTGCCATGTTTAGATGTCTTATGGCTTGGGGGTAGAAGCTGTTCAGGGTCCTGTTGGTTCCAGATTTGGTGCACTGGTACTGCTTGCCGTGTTGTAGTAGAGAGAACAGTCTCTGGCTTGGGTGGCTGGAGTCTTTGATAATTTTATTAGCTTTCCTCTGACACCGCCTGGTATAGAGGTCCTGGATGGCAGGGAGCTCGGCCCTAGTGATGTACTGGGCCGTACTCACCACCCTCGCTAGTGCCTTGCGGTCGGATGCCTTGTAGTTGCCGTACGAAGCGGTGATGCAGCCAGTCAAGATGCTCTCAATGGTGCAGTAGTAGAGCTTTTGGAGGATCTGAGAGTCCATGCCAAATCTTTTCAGCCTTCTGAGGGGGAAGAGGCGCTGTTGTGCCTTCTTCACAACTGTGTGGGTGTAGACCACATTAATTCCTTAGTGATGTGGACACAGAGGGACTTAAAGCTCTCGACCTGCTCCACTACAGCCCCATTGATGTGGATGGGGATGTGCTGGCCCTCCATTTCCTGTAGTCCACGAACAGCTTCTTTGTCTTGCTGACGTTGAGGAAGAGGTTGTTGTCCTGGCACCACACTGCCAGGTCTCTGACCTCCTCCCTATAGCCTCATCATTGTCTGTGATCAGTCCGACCACTGTCGTGTCATCAGCAAAACTTGATGATGGTGTTGGAGTCGTGCGCGGCCAGGAAGTCATGGATTAAGGGTGTACAGCAGAGGAGGACTAAGCACACACCCTTGAAGGGCCCATGTGTTGATGATCAGTGTGGCGGGTGTGTTGTTGCCTACCCTCACTGCCTGGGGAGGCCCGTCAGGAAGTCCAGGATCCAGTTGCAGAGGGAGATATTCAGTCCCAGGGTCTCTGAGCTTGGTGATTAGCTTGGAGCGGACTATGGCGTTGAATGCTGAGCTGTAGTCAATGAACAGCATTCTTAAATAGGTATTCCTTTTGTCCAGGTGAGTGCGGGCAGTGTGGAGTGCAATAGAGATTGCATCATCTGTGGATCTGATGGGGCGGTAGGCGGTCCAGGGTGTCTGGAATGGTGTTGATGTGAGCCAGCCTTTCCAAGTATTTCATGGCTATGAAGGCAGGCGTTCTAGGGCACGGGGACGATAGTGGTCTGCTTGACACAAGTTGATATTACCAGGTCAGGGATAGGTTAAAAACGTCAGTGAAGACAGTCAGCGCATGCCCTCAGTACGGGTCCTGGTATTCCGTTTGGCCCCGCAGCCTTGCGGATGTTAACCAGTTTAAAGGATTTACTCACATTGGCTATGGAAAGTGAGATCACACAGTCGTCCAGACCAGCTGGTGCTCTCATGCATGGTTCAGGGTTGCTTGCCTTGAAGCGAGCATAGAAGGCATTTAGCTCGTCTGGTAGGCTCACGTCGCTGGGCAGATCGCGGCTGGGATTCCCTTTGTAATCCGTGATAGTTTGCAAGCCCTGCCACATCCATCAAGCGTCAGAGCCAGCGTAGTAGGATTCGATCTTAGTCCTGTATTGACACTTTTCCTGTTTGATGGCTCGCCTGCATCTCTTTCACCGCTACATCCTCTTTCGGGTCCCGGGGGTTACGGCCTGGTACAGAGTAAGCAGAACGTCGTCCAAAGCTGCTGACTCATTGAAGAAGAAATGTTCCCCCAAATCAAGGTTAGTGATTGCTGTTTTGATGTCCAGAAGCTGTTTTCGTTCATAGGGAATGATGGCGGAGACATTATCTAAAACATTTTTTTTAAATCAGCGTAAAAAAACAGCAAAATTGGTCAGGATCCATTGCATCACCATCTTTTTTTACTATCATAACACTTTTACAGCACAGTAACATCAATGCAACACTTTGGCAAAGTTCTGATGTTATCATTATGCTGCTGCAACAATATCATTCCATTTCAACAGTGTTGAAAGTGTTGTACTTTGAAATAGTAGCTTACTCATCATGGGCTGGGTCCAGGTATCTTACACTTAGGGGGTTGAAAGACACCTGTTCATCTGTATTAGAGGTCGACCGATTATGATTTTTCAACGCCGATACCGATACCGATTATTGGGGGACCAAAAAAAGCCGATACCAATTAATCGGACGATTTTTATATATATATTTGTAACAATGACAATTACAGCAATACTGAATGAACAATGAACACTTTTATTTTAACTTAATATAATACATCAATAAAATCAATTTAGTCTCAAATAAATAATGAAACATGTTCAATTTGGTTTAAATAATGCAAAAACAAAGTGTTGGAGAAGAAAGTAAAAGTGCAATATGTGCCATGTAAGAAAGCTAACGTTTAAGTTCCTTGCTCAGAACATGAGAACATATGAAAGCTGGTGGTTCCTTTTAACATGAGTCTTCAATATTCCCAGGTAAGAAGTTTGAGGTTGTAGTTATTATAGGACTATTTCTCTCTATACCATTTGTATTTCATATACATTTGACTATTGGATGTTCTAATAGGTACTTTAGTATTGCCAGCCTAATCTCGGGAGTATATAGGCTTGAAGTCATAAACAGCGCAATGCTTGAAGCATTGCGAAGAGCTGCTGCCAAACGCAGGAAAGTGCTGTTTGAATGAATGCTTACGATCCTGCTGCTGCCCACCACCGCTCAGTCAGACTGCTCTATCAAATCATAGACTTAATTATAATATAATAACACACAGAAATACGAGCCTTAGGTCATTAATATGGTCAAATCCGGAAACTATCATTTAGAAAACAAAACGTTTATTCTTTCAGTGAAATACGGAACCGTACCGTATTTTATCTAACGGGTGGCATCCATAAGTCTAAATATTGCTGTTACATTGCACAACCTTTAATGTTATGTCATAATTACGTAAAATTCTGGCAAATTAGTTCGCAACGAGCCAGGCGGCCCAAACTGTTGCATATACCCTGACTCTGCGTGCAATGAACGCAAGAGAAGTGACACAATTTCCCTAGTTTAATATTGCCTGCTAACTTGAATTTCTTTTAACTAAATATGCAGGTTTAAAAATATATACTTCTGTGTATTGATTTTAAGAAAGGCATTGATGTTTATGGTTAGGTACATTCGTGTACCGATTGTGGTTTTGTCGAAAATGCGCTTTTGTTAAATCATCCCCCGTTTGGCGAAGTTGGCTGTCTTTGTTGGAAAGAAATAGTCTTCACACAGTTCGCAACGAGCCAGGCGGCCCAAACTGCTGCATATACCCTGACTCTGTTGCACAGAACGCAAGATAAGTGACACAATTTCCCTAGTTCAAAGAAATGAATGTTAGCAGGCAATATTAACTAAATATGCAGGTTTAAAAATATATACTTGTGTATTGACTTTAAGAAAGGTATTGATGTTTATGGTTAGGTACACATTGGTGCAACGACAGTGCTTTTTTCGCAAATGCGCTTGGCTTGGCTTCGCGTTTGGCGAAGTAGACTGTGAGTCAATGATAAATTAACAGGCACCGCATTGCTTATATGCAACACAGGACAAGCTAGATAAACTAGTAATATCATCAACCATGTGTAGTTAACTAGTGATTATGTTAAGATTGATTGTTTTTTATGAGATACGTTTAATGCTAGCTAGCACCTTACCTTGGCTCCTTGCTGCACTCGCATAACAGGTAGTCAGCCTGCCACGCAGTCTCCTCGTGGAGTGCAATGTAATCGGCCATGATCGGTGTCCAAAAATGCAGAATCCCGATTGTTATGAAAACTTGAAATCGGCCCTAATTAATCGGCCATTCCGATTAATCGGTCGACCTCTAATCTGTATACCTATGTAGGCTACAGTATTTACCTGATATCTATTCAGGTACTCACAGTTACATTAAATGTTGTTTCTTGTAGAGCTATTTTACATGTTAATCTATGCCTAATTAAGAAACTCATTCATGGCTCATTCAACTGGGTCAGATGGGTAGAGATATCTAAAGTGTGTGTGAGTGCCTTCAACAAGGTGACCAGATTATAATCCCTGAGCATATAGACTCACTGTCCTACAGTCAACAGCACTGTCAAAACACGCAGTGTTACTAGTACATGCCCGGGTCTTAAAATCCAGGATTTACAGAGGGAACACCTTCTTCAATGCTATGTTTAAAGTTAAGAAATGCAACATACTTTTGTTAGTACTAATAATGACACTATCAAAAACCAATAAACATAATATTTTACAGTGAGAGGATTGAAAAAGTTGGTTGTTTGTCTATGACTGTAGAGTATTGGCTATATCCCCAGGCCTCCAGCTCTACCCTAGGCTGGTTGCCTGAGTTTCTGCTTTAGCTAACCTCACTTCCTCTGTTGTGTAATAACACATCTAGTTACCTGCTTCGAATATATTCTTAAACTAGAACTATTTAGGAGTGGTACCATTACTGATCCTGCTCTACTCCACCCATGGCTCTTCTATGGGCAGGGGAATAGACAATAGTATGGTGACCTTGGTCTCTGGATCTGAACCCTGGGTGGATGTAGGCCTACTGAGTACAGACATGACTGTTGTATCACACAATAATAAGAACATTTGATTCACAGCACCGGAAAACCATCACTAATGGAGTGCCCCAGGAGTGGCCCTTTTTCAAAGAAACAAGCTAAGATATTAGTTCCAATGGTTGACTTTCTACAGCTGGTGAAGCTGGTGATCAAACAGTCATAATGAGGTCTATTTAAGACATGATGGGGACCATGGAATCACTGTGTTAATCAATGTCCCCTCCATGGTGGCGTGTCAGGGCGCAGCTCAGTCCCATGCCAGCCCTAGAGGGGTGCCAGGACAACTGCTCAATGGGACCTCATTTCAAAACCTGTCATAGGATGCTGATACTTTCTTTTCCTTCTTTCCTTTCTCTCTTTCTCTCGCTCATTCTTTCAGGGTTAGGTTGCAGCAAGGGTTTCTATTGGTGCTCTTAGAGATATTTGATATATTTCATCCAAAAGCTAGACTGACCTGAGTAACACACACACGAATGCACGTGCATACACATAGAGGTGTAAACCACATCTGGCTAATAGAAGTGGGATACATTTTGACACCGGAATAGCCCAACAGTTTGAATTAAAACACTACAATAGTACACGAATATTTGATATATATATATATATTGTGAATCTATTATAAGGGGAGAAACTGTAGCCTATTGGTTACACTTAAAACTGAAACTTGAAACTGTTTTACGCATGCATTCCTACGACGTTTGGACAATATGTAAATCAAAAGTTGATTAATTAGCCGGTACGATTGTTTTGTAATGTGATCCATACTTGACCTGGGTATAAACCGGGCATGGTCCCCTAGTCGGGTCTGGAAATCTTCCCAGGCCTGAGAGGAGACTCCCCAGCTCTTGCTCTCCATATCCCCGCAGTACACTTGCTCAGAGATCCGGTGGAAGCCGCTAATGAACTCCGCTAGATTGATTGTCCCGTCTCTGTCGGTGTCCAGTTTAGAGAATATGTGCTCTCTCTCCGTCGGCGGGACAAGGAGCTCTGAGCAGATTTGGACAAACTCGTCTTTTTCAATCCGTCCAGAATTATCCACATCACAAGCGTGAAAGAGCGAGCAGAGACTCTCCCGGTCCGTACCCATGGCTGGTAACGACATGGTTTAGTCTGGAGTGGAAAGCCCCACCAAACAACTACCCGGAGAAAGACCACTATGACCAATTATAACCGAAAGTTTTTGACCAATTCAATTCCTTTCACCACGATCTTCCGAACTTCCTTCAAGTCTGACGTTTTAGCCAATTCTTTCTACACTGTCAAACACCTTATCGAGTTACAAAAAAAGGTGAAGAAAAAATAAAGTTGTTATTCATTCTCTCCTGGACGACTTCGACCGCCTTGGGCTAACAGTATTAATGTGTCGTCCTATAGTGTCGTCTTGTCAAGTCTTCTTTCCGGGTCTCTTGCCAGATGGACGGGTGGAGAGAGGCTGGGTGCGCGCGGCTGTTGAAGCGGCTCACCTTTACTACTTCAGAACACTCTTGTGTGGGCCTCTCGACTTCCAGAGGAACAGGCACAAAACAAACAAGGGCCGGGCGTCCGGCCAACCAGGTACAGAATTACCTGTAATCCGTTGAATAAACCAAACACATCTAAACACTGTTAAAAATCTCCATGGAGATTGTCTTGAAGACCAATACCCCCTTCTGTCTAACTGGCTGCCAGAGAATATGGGAAACTTTCAGTAACAAGCAGCATGTAAAAAATGTGTATGATACTTTGAGTAAATAAATAGATGACCAATTGGATAAAGCTCAGTGGCGATTTTAGCATGCACATGTTGGTGGGGCAAACAAACAAAAAATGTGTGATGCATGCCGGCAAAGCCACTACACAACACAACACAACACTAAACAATACATTGATTGCACTTTAACGGTGACATACGGTGCCCACAAACTGTTAGGGCCTACATAAAGCTGTCCCAACAACTTACCACTGCTACAATGTTCAGCGCAGCCTTGTCTGGCAGCGAAACAGTTCATTCAGCCTCATTTACTGCCTTTAAAAAAAACATAGCTGATGTGGTTGACTTGCTTAAACAAATGTGGTTTCTACTGATAATTGAGATGTACACACTATGGCATAAGGGGACGACAAGCGGATAAGAGGCAATCAGTAATTTCGATTAAGACATTAATGAGCGAGGACGACGGACGTCGTCAATATAACTATTTGTTCAGTACTTTTGAAATGTACAGCGACTGAATTCAGAACATGGGCCGTTCTTACAGTGTACTCCCTGTACAACAAGTCAGAACCGTAGAATAAATAAAGGGGGCATATAAACAGACAATGAAAGCTCTTACAATATTCAATGACTACATTTCTCTAAAACAGGTTATAGGCTACATGTGCACTACCAAGTTAGAACAGTAGGCGAAATTAAGAGGTGAAAATAGACCAAATTATTAGGGTGAGGCACATTGAACGCTGTTTGGGTCTTTGCGTGTCAGAAAAGATATACGTCATATAACACTATTTGATACGTTAAATAAGCTTTTAATTTAACATGTCAAATAACACAATTCTATTATAGAATGTTGTGTGTGCTGAATTTGCACGTGCAAGCCAAGCGCCACCACTACTATCAGTAGCACTGTCAAAGCTGTACAAAAAAAGTTTGCAAACAAGCACACACCGGGCCACGAACGATGTGTTTACAATACCACGTTGGTGAAAATAGACCAAATTATTAGGGTGAGGCACATGGGCTACTAACAGCTTACTACACAACATACACTTAGTATTGCTTTATTAGCTAGAGTATACATATCTCCCTTGCATATTAATATTTTATGCAGCAGCATACAATGCATTTTTGGACTCGTGAAGGTCCTTTGTGGGCAAATTTTGTCATCAAGCAGACTAACGTTAGTGGTTGCTTTGCAATGCTTGCAGTTAGCCACTGATTCCTTCCAAACGACTCATTGTTGAATTTGCGATTTCCAACTTGTTGTGTAATCTTTATGTCCAATGGCTGATGTTTTATCAATAATTTCTCTTCATTATTTCTCTTCATATTTTATTTATTTCACCTTTATTTAACCAGGTAGGCTAGTTGAGAACAAGTTCTCATTTACAACTGCGACCTGGCCAAGATAAAGCATAGCAGTGTGAACAGACAACAACACAGAGTTACACATGGAGTAAACAATAAACAAGTGAATAACACAGTAGGGAAAAGGAAAAAAAAATATGACATGGATAAAAAAGGATTTGCCAGTAGATTGTCAACTTGATTCATGATGATGACTGCTAGCTAAGACTTTGAAAGTAAGATGTTGACATGATCAGTTCAATCAAAGCTACTGTACATATAATGTGATTTGATGTAATTTTATCAATGGCCAATGACCTTGAGCCTTCTTGGAAGGTCACTTGTAATATAACTCTATAGCAGGACCCAAAGAACACTGAGCCAATCACGGCGCAATGCTCCTATTTTCTGCTGGCTCGCCCCACCACCACAGAAAGCACTGAGCTAGGCTGAAACACCGGTATTTTGGAGCTGACTTACTCAAGAAAACAAAAAAGAGACCATGTGTGTATGCAGCTTTATTAACTGAATGATATATTTTTTTTTACAAAAAAAAAAATATAGAGATAAATATTTATTTTTCATTTTTTTATTAACATGTTTTTGCTAAAAATGTGGGTCTCAAAATAGGTCGGGTCCTGCCCTGAGTGATGGGTCGCCACTGATAAAGCTTGCCTGACTATCACATCACCTAAAAAACCTGAAAAAAAGCCATATTACAACCTATGTGTTGTGATAATTGTGTGATATATAGGCCTAAAGCCAGAGACAATAAGAAGACACAGTGGAATAATAAATTCAACAACACCTTTGTTTTATCACAAAACCAGATAGCAACCTCTGTCCGGTTTATTCCACAAAGCATATTGCATGTAACAGACAGTTACATGATCTACAGCATGGTCCAGCAAGTTAATGTTTTGCCGACATTTTCAGACCACTAAACAACTATTGATTTAGAAGCAGAGTTACCACAAGTCGCAAAGAAAACAGGAGCTGCCTCCACTATTCCAGCACCTGTCACGTTCCTGACCTATTTTCTGTTGTTTTGTATGTGTTAGTCGGTCAGGGCGTGAGTGTGGGTGGGTATTTCTATGTTTTGTGTTTCTATGTTTAGGTCTTGTAATCAGCCTTATATGGTTCTCAATCAGAGACAGGTGTTTGARGTTTTCCTCTGATTGAGAACCATATATAGGTTGGCTGTTCACACTGTTTGTTTGTGGGTGATTGTCTCCTGTGTCTTTCGTGTCTGTGTATGTGCACCACACGGGACTGTTTTGGCTGTTCGTTCGTTTGATGTAGTCTGTTCCTGTTTGTGAGTTCTGCGTGTAGTTATGTAAGTTCCATGTTCAGGTTTCGTCTACGTCGTTTTCTTATTTTGTAATTTTCCAAGTGTTTTCGTGTTCGTGTTCGTCTTTCAATAAATTACATTATGTCATCATACCTCGCTGCGTATTGGTCCTCCGATCCTTCTCTCCTCTCCTCGTCTGAGGAGGAGGAAGATCTAGAACGCCGTTACAGCACCATTTCATCTTCAACATCTTCAAATCACCTCTGCTTAGTCTAATACAGTGACAACTAAAAGATACCAAAAACAATTTTGTCCAATTTAGTCCAATCATTGTGAGCAATTTAGTCCAATCATTGTGAGCGGTTCGGATTTCTTAGTGCGTGTGTGTGTGTGGGTGTGAGTTCGTGCAAGTAGAAAAATATGTTGACTCACTCTACTTGTAGAGAAACTCGAATGCCATCCTCCTCTCTTTCATGTTGACGAAATGGTCTATCGCTTTTATTTTTTGTTGTCCTAGCTGTAATGCTTGCTCGCTAGCCTAACTTCCATTCATGGGCAATGTTAGCTAGTTAACATTAGTTCCACATCTAGCTACATATTGAACTTCCGTCCTCTCAGGCCAGGGGCACAACAATGTATGATCGTTTTTGTACTTTTATGTGATATCCAATTGGCAGTTACAGTCTTGTCCCATAGTTGCATTTCCCCTATGGACTTGGGGGAGACAAAGGTGGAGACCCTGCCATGCCGAATTGCTCGCTTAACCCGGAAGCCAGCCGCACCAATGTGTCAGAGGAAACACCTTCCATCTAGCGACCGAAGTCAGCTTGCAGGCGCCCGGGCCTACACAAGAGCGTGATAGCACAAGGAAATCCCGGCCGGCCAAACCCTCCCCTAACCCGGACGACGCTGGGCCAGTTGTGCACAGCCTCATAGGTCTCTCGGTCACAGCTGGCCAGTGACAGAGTCTGGGATTGATCCCGGGTCTGTAGTGATGCAGTGACGCCTTAGACCACTGCGCCACTCGGTATGCCAACAATGTATTAATTAATGGGTCAGAATTGCTGTTCTAATCATTGGCCAGGGCGGAGAATTAAGTAAAACCAGAAGTCCAAATCCCTATCTTCATCCATGGCTAATTTAGGAAAGGGACAACTTTAGCTAGCTAGCTAGCCAAACGTCATTGACGTTTGCTCTCAATGTGATTTGACCCTAAATCCAAGCTGGCTTCCCTTAACACTTTTTTTTGGTGCGCCAGGACCATTCACAATTGAGCTCGCTCAACACTTGACTCATTTTTTTATACTTTTTTTATCAAGGGAGGCCAAATGCTGGCTGGATTCCCTTGCATTCCGTTCAATGCTACGGGTGGCAACAACATCATACTCGTTTGGACCAGACAGCATCAGATAGATGGCCTACACATAGAGAGACAGAGGGGCGCTGTTTCGATCTCTCGGATGCTTTCTCTGGTGAGATACATTCAGTCTCTTGCTAACTGAAGGAAAATTATAAAGCACAGAGATGAAAGAAGAATTGTTTTTGTATTTTTTTCTTGGTAAAAGTTTTGGGGAAGTCTGGCTTCCCATGGCACCCATGAATACACGCCACTGCTTAACACACTGTTGTGCTGGAGACTCTTCCCACTTATTTATATCACACATAACTACAGATTAGATTAACAGGAATTACATTTCCTCTCATGGGTGGCAAAAAATAACTATCTGAAAGCCACACCCCTAATAAACTACACCTCCAGTCTTCTGATCTGACCCGCTGGGTCATATCTCAATAACCTAGAACCAATAACCCAGAATCAGCAACCCAACATTGCTCTTTTTAAAGAAAACAACCCAACTAAGTGACCCAACAATGCTGGGTTGTCAAACCAAACAACCCAGCATTATTTTATTGCACACATGCATGTACACCCACCCCGTATGGGTGTTAAGTCAGTGGGTAGTCTAACAGTGGGGTTGATGTCTCATATCTCTCTCTATGTAGGCACAGATGTAGAGATGCAGCAGCTTCAACCTAGAGACAGAGAGAGAAAGAACAGGTGAGAGACCTGTTACAATTCCCTGCAAAAAAATAATTCAAATGGTCGTTGATTGTTCCTCTCAATCTATCCGCTGATCACTTTGTGTGTTCACATGCCTCTGCCCACTAAGCACGGGCCGATGGACCGGCTGTCTTTTTTTTTTTTTTTTTTGGTGTGGTACAGACTGGCCTTGATTTAAACGTCCATGGACGTAGATTTTTGGTCCTGTCCAGACCAAATCTGAACCAATCATAGACGTCCGGACCGGCCTTGATTTTCTCCTTATCTCTTTCTTTCTCTCTCTCGGAGGACCTGAGCCCTAGGACCATGCGTCAGGACTACCTGGCATGATGACTCCTTGCTGTCCCCACCACCTGGCCTTGCTGCTGCTCCAGTTTCAACTGTTCTGCCTGCGGCTATGGAACCCTGACCTGTTCACCGGACGTGCTAAAAAAGCCAACTGACATTTACTCCTGAGGTGCTGACTTGCTGCACCCTCGATAACTARTGTGATTATTATTATTTGACCATGCTGGTCATTTATGAACATTTGAACATCTTGGCCATGTTCTGTTATAATCTCCACCCGGCACAGCCAGAAGAGGACTGGCCACCCCTCATAGCCTGGTTCCTCTCTAGGTTTCTTCCTAGGTTTTGGCCTTTCTAGGGAGTTTTTCCTAGCCACCGTGCTTCTACACCTGCATTGCTTGCTGTTTGGGATTTTAGGCTGGGTTTCTGTACAGCACTTTGAGATATCAGCTGATGTACGAAGGGCTATATAAATAAATTTGATTTGAAATTTGATTTGAATAGTAGTCCAGGTGCAACAAAACTAGGGCCTATAGGACTTTTTGCGTTGATAGCGATATCAAGGAATAAGAGCAGTGCTTTATTATGGACAGACCTATCCCCATCTTAGCTACCTGTGCATCAATATGTTTTGACCATGACAGTTTACAAGGGTTACACCAAGCAGTTTAGTCTCCTCAACTTGCTCAATTTCCACGTTATTCATTACATTATTTAGTTGAGGTTTAAGGTTTAGTGAATGATTTGTCCCAAATACAATGTTGTTAGTTTAAGAAATATAACTTATTTCTTGCCAGCCATTCTGAAACTGACTGCAGCGCTTTGTTAAGTGTCACAGTGATTTAACTTGCTGTGGTAGCTGACATGTATAGTGTTGAGTCATCAGCATACATAAACACACAGGATTTACTCAAAGCCAGTGGCAGGTCATTAGTAAAGAGTGAAAAAAGTAAGGTGCCTATACAGCTGCCATGAGGAATGCCTGACTCTACCTGTATTATGTTGGAAAGGCTTCCAATAAAGAACACTGTTTGAGCCAGTAAAGGGTGCATTGCTATTATTTTTTAGCAGAAGGACTTTTGTTTCCCTCCAGGCCTGAGGGCACACAATTTCCTGTAAGCATAGATTGAGGAGATGGCAAATAGGAGTGGCAATATTGTCCGCTATCATTCTCATAAATTTTCTATCCAAGTTGTCAGACTTAGGTGTCTTGTAATTGTTGATAGATATCAATAATTATTTAACCTCTTTCACACTCAATTCTTGCCTTTCATAATTTGGTCAGTTATGCATGGATATGTAGGTTCAGATATTGTTGTTGACAATGTAATGCCTAAATTTGCTAATCTTGCCAATGAAAAAATTAAAGTAGTTGGTAATATCAGTGGGTTTTGTGATGAATGAGCCACCTGATTCAATGAATGATGGAGCCGAGTTCACCTTTTTGCCCAAAATGTTATTTAAGGTGCACCAAAGCTTTTTACTATCTGTCACGCCCTGACCTTAGTTCCTTTTTTAGGTCTCTATTTTGGTTTGGTCAGGGCGTGAGTTGGGGTGGGCATTCTATGTTTTTTTTCCTATGTTTTCTTTTCTATGTGTTTGGCCTGGTATGGTTCCCAATCAGAGGCAGCTGATAGATAGAGGCAGTCTATCGTTGTCTCTGATTGAGAACCATACTTAGGTAGCCTTTTCCCACCTGGTGTTTGTGGGCAGTTGTTTCTTGTTTTGTGTTGTTGCACCTTTCAGGTCTGTTTCGATTTTCGTTTCTTACATTCACTTTGTTATTTTGTATTTTTGTGTTCTGTTATAATAAATGAACATGGACACTTACCACGCTGCGTTTTGGTCCGATCTTTCCTGTTCCTCAGATGAAGAAGATCGTTACACTATCTTTATATAATTTATCTTACTTTCATAGTACATTTTCTTATTTTTGTTCAATTTAGACACATGGTTTCTCAGTATGTTTGCCAATCGGTTGTGCTGCCAGATTTATTTTCCATTCCTTTTGCCTCATCCCTCTAAACCATAAAACGTTTCAATTCCTCATCAATCAATAGGGATTTAACCATTTTTACAGTCATTGTCTTAATGGGTGCATGCTTATTAGTAACTGGAATAAGTAATTTCATAAATGTGTCAAGTGCCTTGACTGGTTGTTCCTCATTTAGGACCACAGACCAGCAAATATTCTTTATATCTTCAACATAGGAATCACTACAAAACGTATTGTTTGACCTCTTATACACTATATTAGGCCCAGCCTTTGGAACTTTGGTTTTCCTAGATATGGTTACTATATTATTATCACTACATCTGATGGATGTGGATTCTTCTTCAGAGCAGATTTCTGCAGAATTAGCAAAGATGTGATCAATACATGTGGATGACTTCATTCCTGTGCTGTTTTTAAATCCCCTGGTAGGTTGACTGATAACCTGAACCAGGTTGCAGGCACTGGTTACAGTTTGAAGCTTTTTCTTAAGTGGGCAGCTTGATGAAAGCCAGTCATATTTAGGTCTCCCAGAAAATATACCTCTCTGTTTATCACATACATTATCAAGAGTTTCACACATATTATCCAGATATTGACGGTTAGCACTTGGTTGTCTATAGCAGCTTCTCATAAGAATGGGCTTTAGGTGAGGCAAGTGATCCTGTAGCCATATTACTTCAACAGCATTTGACATGAGATCCTCTCTAAGCTTTAAAGGAATATGACTCTGAATTTTTTATTTTTTTATTTCACCTTTATTTAACCAGGTAGGCTAGTTGAGAACAAGTTCTCATTTACAACTGCAACCTGGCCAAGATAAAGCACAGCAGTTCGACACATACAACAACACAGAGTTACACATGGAATAAACAAACATACAGTCAATAATACAGTAGAAAAATAAAAATCTATATACAGTGAGTGCAAATGAGGTAAGATAAGGGAGGTAAGGCAATAAATAGGCCATGGTGGCGAAGTAATTACAATATAGCAATTAAACACTAGAATGGTAGATGTGCAGAAGATGAATGTGCAAGTAGAGATACTGGGGTGCAAAGGTGCAAGATAAATAAATAAAAACAGTATGGGGATGATGTAGTTGGATGGGCTGTTTACAGATGGGCTATGTACAGGTGCAGTGATCTGTGAGCTGCTCTGACAGCTGGTGCTTAAAGCTAGTGAGGGAGATAAGAGTCTCCAGCTTCAGTGATTTTTGCAGTTCGTTCTAGTCATTGGCAGCAGAGAACTGGAAGGAAAGGCGGCCAAAGCAGGAATTGGCTTTGGGGGTGACCAGTGAGATATACCTGCTGTAGCGCGTGCTACGGGTGGGTGCTGCTGTGGTGACCAGTGAGCTGAGATAAGGCAGGGCTTTACCTAGCAGAGACTTGTAGATGACCTGGAGCCAGTGGGTTTGGCGACGAGTATGAAGCGATGGCCAGCCAACGAGAGCGTACAGGTCGCAGTGGTAGGTAATATATGGGGCTTTGGTGACAAAATGGATGGCACTGTGATAGACTGCATCCAATTTGTTAAGTAGAGTGTTGGAGGCTATTTTATAGATGACATCGCCAAAGTCGAGGATCGGTAGGATGGTCAGTTTTACGAGGGTATGTTTGGCAGCATGAGCGAAGGATGCTTTGTTGTGAAATAGGAAGCCGATTCTAGATTTAATTTTGGATTGGAGATGCTTATTGTGAGTCTGGAAGGAGAGTTTACAGTCTAGCCAGACACCTAGGTATTTGTAGTTGTTCACATATTCTAAGTCAGAACCGTCCAAAGTAGTGATGCTGGACAGGCGGGCAGGTGCGGGCAGTGATCGGTTGAAGAGCATGCATTTAGTTTTACTTGCATTTAAAAGCAGTTGGAGGCCACGGAAGGAGAGTTGTATGGCATTGAAGCTCATCTGGAGGTTAGTTAACACAGTGTCCAAAGAAGGGCCAGAAGTATACAGAATGGTGTCATCTGCGTAGAGGTTTTTAAACCGCAGCACCATTTGAACCGCAGCACCACCCCATGGGCATTTCTGTCTTTTCTATAGATGTTATAACCATGTATTGCTACTACTGTATCATCAAAGGTATTATCTAAGTGAGTTTTATGACCATTCTAGATTACCCTTCTAGCCAATCAGAAACGAGTATTCAACAAGGATGTGTTATAATACAGTTAACGAACTTTATTGTGCCCTACTTGGCTCTAATGTACTCTACTGAACTAAACTGTACTGTATTTGTTAGTGACAGAGATATGGTTGTTGCATTCATGAATTTTCATTTCAAGTGAGATCCTAGCCAAACACTATCATTAAAATTAAATTCTTCAACACAATACAACACGTTTATTTTAAGAGTTTTACCCTAATACATTGGCCTGAAACCCAAGGTTGTCAGGCCTGCAAGGGTTGATGTGGCCTGTAAACTAGGGTTAGGGTATAATGAGGCCCTCAAAGAAAGGCCATATGACATATGTAATGTATTGTCATACATAATTACATTTTAAAGGCTAATAAGGCTGGTGGAACCCTTCATTGACGGTCCAAAGAAGAAACTTTAGATGATAAAATGGTTCTTGGTTTAACCCTTCATAGAGGGTGCTAGGCAGAACCATATACAAGGGGTTCTTTGAAGAACCCTACATAGAGGGTTCTAGATAGAATCCTCTGCAAAGGGTTCTACCCAGCACCAAAAAGGGTTGCCCTGTGCGGACAAACTGAAGAACCCTTTATGTTTCTACTTAGCACCTTTTTTTCTAAGACTGTGGAACTGACCCTGTACTGAACTGTACTGTATTTGTTAGTGACAGAGACATGGTTGTTGCATTCATGAATTTTCATTTCAAGTGAGATCCTAGCCAAACACTATCATTAAAATTTAATTCTTCAACACAATACAACAAGTTTATTTTAAGAGTTTTACCCTAATACAGTAGCTTACTTACCTTCTCATATTCTTCTTATTTCTATTTCTCACGTGAGTTTGTTCTACTTTACTTTGTTTGATAGTACTACGGATATTGATTACGGCACTGTTGGGAAATAACTTGCATGAAAGGCATTTCATTGTACTTGTGCTCGTGAATATAAAACTTGAGACTTTAAACATTTGTAAACGTCAATAAGCATCTCTAGATAGTCCTTCACTCATTTATAAACATGATTTAAAATTATTTATGAATGATTTAAGATCATTAATAAGGTGTTTGATCATAGTATGTTCACAATTTGTAAATTATTAATAATGTACTACTAATGTACTTATAAACTAGTTGTAAAATAATTTGTCAACTATTTATGAGGCATTTGTTAATGGTTGATTAATGGTTTGACTAATTAGATAAATATTTATAAATGTATGTATATACAATGCATTCGGAAAGTATTCAAACCCCTTCCCTTTTTACACATTTTGTTATGTTACAGTCTTATTCAAAATTGGATTAAATAAAAAATCCTCATCAATATACACACAATTCCCCATAATGACAAAGCAAAAACAGGTTTTTACAAATGTTTGCATTTAAAAAAAATATATATATATACCTTATTTACATAAGTATTCAGACCCTTTGCTATGGGGGTCCTCCCCCATGCTCTATATCGATCCAGATCCACCACCCTTAGCCCTTCCTGCCTCTGATCCCTCACAGCAGAAAACCAGTCAGCCTCAGTCCAGACCCACCCAGACCCTTCAAACCACTTTCACTCCACCCAGCATCCCCCATTCCATCACCAAGTCAGTAGGGGGCACCAGGAAGTCAGTGGGGAGGCACACCAAGACCTATGAACAGCCAAGAACCACCCAACAACACAGATAACCCGCTAGAGGCCCTAATTCAAATCTGCAACGAAATTGCCCTTCAACCAGGATTTTTTGAAATTCTGGAATTTTGGTTAAGTTTCTGGAATTTTGCAAGTCTAAAGTGGCCTGTTTCAGGCCAATGTATTAGGGGAAAACTAGGCCACAAAATAAGGCCTTATGAGATATGTAACGTCAGAAATAGTTTAATTTGAATGATAATTTAACTTTCCCCCCTCTGATAACCAGGTGGTGAATCGCATCTCTGCATGTCTGGCAGACATATCAGTGTGGATGACGGATCACCACCTCAAGCTGAACCTCGGCAAGACGGAGCTGCTCTTCCTCCCGGGGAAGGACTGCCCGTTCCATGATCTCGCCATCACGGTTGACAACTCCATTGTGTCCTCCTCCCAGAGTGCTAAGAACCTTGGCGTGATCCTGGACAACACCCTGTCGTTCTCAACTAACATCAAGGCGGTGACCCGTTCCTGTAGGTTCATGCTCTACAACATTCGCAGAGTACGACCCTGCCTCACGCAGGAAGCGGCGCAGGCCCAAAACCTGTCTCTTATACACATCTAGATGTGTATAAGAGACAGGCTCAGCCCAGTCAAAACTGTTCGCTGCTCTGGCACCCCAATGGTGGAACAAACTCCCTCACGACGCCAGGTCAGCGGAGTCAATCACCACCTTCCGGAGACACCTGAAACCCCACCTCTTTAAGGAATACCTAGGATAGGATAAAGTAATCCTTCTAACCCTGTCTCTTATACACATCTAGATGTGTATAAGAGACAGGAACAATACACTGACTAAGTCACTCGGAGGTTAGTGAACTTCCGGCATACACAGTCATTGCGTGATGGATTTATATATGATTGACCATTTGATTAAATGTAAGTGAAAGGGGAGGGGTCAGCCTGTGTTAATGTTCATCCACCTCTGGCCTGCTCGCCTCCCTACCTCTGAGGAAGTACAGTTCCCGCTCAGCCCAGTCAAAACTGTTCGCTGCTCTGGCACCCCAATGGTGGAACAAACTCCCTCACGACGCCAGGTCAGCGGAGTCAATCACCACCTTCCGGAGACACCTGAAACCCCACCTCTTTAAGGAATACCTAGGATAGGATAAAGTAATCCTTCTAACCCGCCCCCCTTAAAAGAGTTAGATGCACTATTGTAAAGTGGTTGTTCCACTGGATATCATAAGGTGAATGCACCAATTTGTAAGTCGCTCTGGATAAGAGRGTCTGCTAAATGACTTAAATGTAAAATGTAAATGTAATAATATAAGCCTAGAAACTCACTTGGTGAAGGCCACAAGACTGAAAATTAATGAATTCAACAACCATGTGCAGTATCTTCCACTAATAAATATAGTCATAGGTGGTAACTCTACAATTCACTCGAAAATGCAAGGTACACTGGGAAATTAAATTGGAGACATGGCTTATTGGAGGCATGGCTTTTAGATAGTTAGTTAGCAATTTTTTGGCCACTCGTGAGTGGATGTGTTTTACCAGTTTAAGTGGTCTATGGTAGAGGTACATTTTTGCCACTTATAATT
Organism: Salvelinus sp. IW2-2015; assembly: GCF_002910315.2. Lineage (NCBI taxonomy): Eukaryota > Metazoa > Chordata > Actinopteri > Salmoniformes > Salmonidae > Salvelinus > Salvelinus sp. IW2-2015. Next base: position 502,862 of record NC_036872.1, read on the forward strand.
AACAAACGTCTTTGTCACTGTCATGGTAGTATATAAAGGCAAAAAAGCATGCTTTTGTACCTGTGGAAAAATGTACTATCTGGGGTACAGTTATGTACAGTACCTGTAACTAAGTACAAAGGAGGACCTTACAGGGTACCACCCCAATGACAAGCAGTTGTAGCCCTTTAGGAACAAATCTAAGCCTTTATTTCTGAGAGTGTAGACTCTTGCATTTCTGAAATATGCAAATTTGAGATTCTTCAAACAGCCACCCTTTATCTTGATGAGAACTTTGCACACGCTTTGCATTCTCTCAACCAGCTTCACCTGGAATGCTTTTCCAACCGTCTTGGAGGAGTTCCCACATATGCTGAGCACCATCTTTGGTTGAGGTCTGGGGATTGTGGAGGCCAGGTCATCTGATGCAGCACTCCATCACTCTCCTTCTCAGTAAAATAGCCCTTAAACAGCCTGGAGGTGTGTTGGGTCATTGTCCTGTTGAAAAACAAATGATATTCCCACTAAGCCCAGACCAGATGGGATGGCGTATTGCTGCAGAATGCTGAGGTAGCCATGCTGGGGAAGTGTGCCTTGAATTCAAAATAAATCACAGACAGTGTCACCAGCAAAGCACCCCCACACCATCACACCTTCTCCTCCATGCTTTAAAGTGGGAACCACACGTGCAGAGATCATCCATTCACCCACACCTCGTCTCACAAAGACACAGTGGTTGGAACCAAACATCTCCAATTTGGATTTCTGCCGGTCTAATGTTCATTGCTCGTGTTTCTTAGCCCAAGCAAGTCTCTTCTTATTGGTGTCCTTTAGTAGTGGTATCTTTGCAGCAATTCGACCATGAAGACCTGATTCACACAGTCTCCTCTGAACAGTTGATGTTGAGGTGTGTCTGTTACTTGAACTCTGTGAAGCATTTATTTGGGCTGCAATTTTTGAGGCTCTTAACTCTAATGAACTTATCCTTATCAGCAGAGGTAACTCTGGGTCTTCCATTCCTGTGGCAGTCCTCGTGAGAGACCGTTTCATCATAGCGCCTGATGGTTTTTGCGACTGCACTTAAAGAAACGTTCAATGTTCTTGAATTTTTTCATATTTACTGACCTTCATGCCATAATATGGACTTGGTCTTTTACCAAATAGGGCTATCTTCTGTATACCCCCCTACCTTGTCACAACACAACTGATTGGCTCAAACGCATTAAGAAGGAAAGAAATTCCACAAATTCACTTTTAACAAGACACACCTTTTAATTGAAATGCATTCCAGGTGACTACCTCAGGAAGCTGGTTGAGAGAATGCAAAGAATGTGCAAAGCTGTCATCAAGGCAAAGGGTGGCTATTTTAAGAATCTGAAATATAAACTATATATTTTGATTTGTTTTAACACTTTTTTGGTTACTACACGATTCCATGTGTGTTATTTCATAGTTTTGATGTCTTCACTATTATTCTACAATGTAGAAAATAGTCAAAATAAAGAAAAAGCCCTTGAATGAGTAGATGTTCTAAAACCTTTGACCGGTGGAGTACATGCATGTACATGTACACAATTCCTTCACATTATTACATTTACATTTATAGATCTCTTTCTGTAACTGATCTTGAGTGCAATAAGTTGGTATAGTGGATGACGAGTTAACTCCACCTCCAGAGAGGCTTGACATTGAAAACCTGCTCTAGCCCACCAGAGATGATTGACAATCCGCAACACCTGTAGATAGTGTGGCGCAGTGATCTAAGGACCTGCATCTCAGTGCTAGAGGCTTCACTACAGACCCTGGTTTGATTCCAGGCTGTATCACAACTGGCTGTGATTGGCAGTCTCATAGGGCGGCTCACAATTGGCCCAGCGTCGTCTGGGTTTGTCTGGTGTAGGCTGTCATTGTAAATAAGAATTTGTTCTTAACTGACTTGCCTCGTTACATTTTTTTTTTTTTTAAATAGTCAGGCTTGGAGGATGACTCCTGCCCTCTGCCCACAGTGCTTGGCAATTGGTCAGTTAGAGATGAGCTGTTCTTCACAATAACAACTTGCCCTAAAGAGAAATACAGTTTGAAAGAATTAAGGACTTTCATTTCAGCTCATGGGTATACTGTAGTTGTGTGTGTGTCAGAGGAGGCTGGTTGTAGGAGTACGGGCTCATTGTAATGGCTGGAATGGAATTAATGGAACAAAGTCAAATGTGGTTTCCATGTGTTTGATATTGTTCCATTTATTCTGTTCCAGCCATTACAATGAGCCTTCCTCCTATAGACGGGTTTGCTGACAACGTCACGAAAACAATGCGCCTGCTTCAAAGGGGCAGAAGGCTGTTTGTTGTTATTGTTCTGGATGGCCAGATAGCTAGTAACAATGACAAGAAACTGTTTCAGCTCGTTTGATCTTGATACCATGTTTTGATTTGAGGTGTTTTTAATGATGTCACGTCTATGCTAATATGTCTAAAATTTGCTAGCTAGCTAACCAACTGTAACAATGTATTTGACAGACAATAAGTGCTCATTGTGCAACTTTAAACATTGGAGGCGAAATATAGTTTACACGTTATCAACAATTTAAGCCAACCTCGTCTGTTTTGCCCCATAGTTGCACACATGTTAGTTGTGTTGCTACTGTAAACAACCCACCAATCTATAGCTCCTCCCACCAACCTCCTCTGGCGTCTGTGTGTGTGTGTGTGTGTGTGTGTGTGTGAGTGAGTGAGTGAGAGAGAGAGAGAATGTGATGTTGCGGCTCTGGTTCTCTTTTTCTCTCTTTTTTTTGTCCAGGGAATGGTACCAGGAACACACCATGTGGCTGAGGACGGAGGAAGGCACACACACACACACACACGCACACGCGCGCACACACCCACACTTCCTCAGAGACTTGTGTGGTCATTGACCAGTCGGAGCAGGTGGAGGCAGACCTGGAACACTGTAGACATATCTCGGTGTGGCAGAAGTGACAGTTTGGACACCAATACCTCATCAGGAAGAGACAGTCACTGTACACTGACCCCTACAGGCTGGGGGGAGAGAGTGGACACTACTAATTATTCAAAGTTGCACACCAGTCAGTGCACGACACTCAACTATCACAATACTGACATACATAACCATTGCTCAGCTGTTTGACTGTATAATGGTCAGAAATTAAATGCACTTTGAGAGCCGCCGGCACAGGAATATTGTTTGCAATGGTATTCACCGCAGTGCCTAAAGATAAACAAAATTCTTTACATTAGACATGAGTGATAGAGATACAAAACATCAAAGCTTCACCATCATTGTATCATTTCTGCTTAATTTTTCCAAAAAACTGTGTGTGTGTGTAATGAACACAATGGGAGACAGAGAGTTGGTTTCAAGCGCAGGGCGCAGCAGGTGTTTATTTGTAAAGGACCACAGGAGGCAGGTAGCTGAGTCCAGGGGCAGGCAGAAGTTCATACACAGGGGGTCCAAAAAGGCAACAGTACAGGCAGGAAAAAGGCTAATAACGTTGTCCGGGAGATCAGGCAATAGGTTGATAACAGGAAATCCGATAGGCTAAAGTACAGGCAGGGAATAGGCAAAAGGTGTCGTTAGTTTTTGCTTGCCTCACTAACATACGCGGGAGGATTAAATTACAGGAAAACCAGCACTCCAAATAGAATTGTGTCACAAAACAAACAATATCTCACAATGATGGGGTGCAAAGAACTGAACTAAATAGTGTGTGTTAATGACATACAGGTGTGTGAACGGGTGATCAGAATTCAGGTGATTGGGATCTGGAGAGTGAGCTGCGTTCAGGGGATTTTCCGTGTTTGAGAGTGTGCGTTGGAAGCAGACGTTACAGTGTGTTTGTGTGGGAGTGGGATCTCTTTCTGTCTTAATCTGGGAAGAGTCTGATGACTAGGTTGTGAGGGTCAAAATGAATTTCAAACCAAGATCTTAGGTTTTCCCAAAAACATAACATGTATTATTTGAGTTCTTCAACCTTTTTTGCACTGCATGACTTGTTGTGCATGATTCTTGTATAACTTTACAATCTAAGGAACTGGGTTCTGTAATGACAGGTGACTTTCACTTAAAGTTATAACAAGAGTGGTTTATTTAACTTGTTAATGAATTACTGTGCTAGAAACTTTACACTCTATACTTCATAAATGGTTTAGAGCTAGTTTATTGACTGTTTATGAAATCAGTGATTATTTAACTTGTGAGTCATCTATTTACTACTGATTAATAAAGTATCTATAAACTAAACTAACTACTATTTATTCTACAAAAAATGTCTTATAAACCATTTACAAACTCTTTATAAAATATAACTTAATGTAAAGTATTACCGTTAAGATATATTCTTAAAATCATAAGTAGCCACCAACAAGTCATACCAAGTCACAATTCGTGACAATCCATCTCACAGGTTCCACATACAATTTAATTTGCATCAGAAATCTAGTGTAGGAGTTGTTCTCTGCTCACCCAGAGGTTGCTATGCTGGTGGCGGTCTACGTCTACAGCAGGAATGTTCAGGTAGGGACTTCCGTTTAGACACTACATCTGCTGAGTGGGGAGGTGGCAGCCAAAGGAGAAAATATGTCTGTCTACAGTATCTCTAGAGGTCAGGCCAGCGGTATATTCACTAGGAACCAAATGGAATCAAATGGGTCAAAACAGGCAGGGACTAACCTGAACTTGTCCAATAAGAAATGCCAGTTTTCACTGCAAAATGTTTTCTTTTGCAAAAATGTTTTGCTATGTGTAGCACAGGAGGTTGGTGGTATCTTAATTGGGGAGGACGGGTTTTTGCTAACACATTCAAACGCCCCCCCCCCCCCAAAAAAAAGGTTAGCATAGAACAACAAGCACCACCAGCGGCGGCACCGCAGCCGCCTGTTCTGGCTTATGCTCTGTTAGACCCGCCAATTCCATTGAATCTCGGAGCAGCAGACTTGTACATGGAATATAAAATATGGATGGAATCTTACTTCTCTGAAATCGCCAGTGGAACCGGAGGAGCCACGAACGCGGTAAGACGAGCTACATTGCTATGTTGTATTGGAGCACCAGTGCAGAGAATCTTCGCCAATCTACCCGGGAGAATAGGTACATTTGCACAGACTGTAGCTGTGCTTGATGCCTACTTTACACCACAGAGAAATGTGGTTTGATGTACTGGAGTCAGACACGTTGAGGGATCAGCTAGTGAAAAATGTGCATACAAAAGACAGAGATAAATCGCTGCAGGAAGAAGGGTTAGCACTACAAAGAGCTCTCACCGTTGCTAGAATATTTTGAAGCAGCACAGGCAGAATCAAAAGTGCCTTCTAATAATTTTGGCAAGGCTAAAGACAGTCATGTTTATTTTATTGGAGGATGTGCAAATGCTAATAAACAGAGAGGTAGAGCACGAAATGGAAACAAAAGCACTGATACAGAGGAATGCAATAGTGGCACAAAATGTTTCAGATGTGGACTGACAACACACAAAGCAGATGAATGTGGAGCTAATGCAGCTAAATTGTAGAATGGAGTCAGCAGGAGCAGACGCCCTCCCTGTTGCTGTTATGCTGATGAATGAGGACCCAAAAGCGACGTAATAGCAACAGAGTCTTTATTCCAGTATCAAACAAACAATGATTCTCCTGGATATATCAAAGGTAAATCCAAAACAGGAAACTGAAATCCTCTCGTCAGTAGAGAGGAACAACTGGAGACGCGACCACAAACTGCAGGTCGCTTCAGGAAGGCACAGGCCGTAGCTGACATAGACACCTGCTCACACGCAGCATCTGAAGAAGGCAAAAACACGACAGGGCGGAACAAGGACACAGGACAGCAAACATCAAACAAGAATCCGACAAGGACAGAAGCGGAAAACAGAGGGAGAAATAGGGACTCTAATCAGAGGGCAAAATAGGGGACAGGTGTGAAAGAAGTAAATGGGTCGTTAGGAGAATGAGAAACAGCTGGGAGCAGGAACGGAACGATAGAGAGAGAGAGCGGGAGAGGGAGAGAGGGAGGAGGAGAGAGAGGGATAGAAAGAGGGAAAGAACCTAATAAGACCAGCAGAGGGAAGCACAGGGACAAGACATGATGATCAAAGACAAAACATGACAGTACCCCCCCACTCACCGAGCGCCTCCTGGCGCACTCGAGGAGGAACCCTGGCGGCAACGAAGGAAATCATCAATCAACGAACGGTCCAGCACGTCCCGAGATGGAACCCAACTCCTCTCCTCAGGACCGTAACCTCCCAATCCACTAAGTACTGGTGACCACGTCCCCGAGAACGCATGTCCATGATCTTCCGTACCTTGTAAATAGGAGCGCCCTGACAGGACGGGGGGGGGGGCGGGAAGACGAACGGGGGCGCGAAGAAAAGGCCTGACACAAGAGACATGGAAGACAGGGTGGACGCGACGAAGATGTCGCGGAAGAAGCAGTCGCACAGCGACAGGATTGACGACCTGAGAGACACGGAACGGACCAATGAACCGCGGAGTCAACTTGCGAGAAGCTGTCGTAAGGGGAAGGTTACGAGTGGAAAGCCACACTCTCTGACCGCGACAATACCTAGGACTCTTAATCCTACGTTTATTGGCGGCTCTCACAGTCTGGCGCCTGTAACGGCAAAGTGCAGACCTGACCCTCCTCCAGGTGCGCTCACAACGTTGGACAAAAGCCTGAGCGGAGGGAACGCTGGACTCGGCGAGCTGGGACGAGAACAGGGAGGCTGGTACCCAAGACTACTCTGAAACGGAGATAGCCCGGTAGCAGACGAAGGAAGCGAGTTGTGAGCGTACTCAGCCCAGGGGAGCTGTTCTGCCCAAGACGCAGGGTTTCGAAACGAAAGGCTGCGTAATATGCGACCAATCGACTGATTGTCCCTTTCTGCTTGACCGTTAGACTGGGGATGAAACCCGGAAGAGAGACTGACGGAAGCACCAATCAAACGACAGAACTCCCTCCAAAACTGTGACGTGAATTGCGGACCTCTGTCTGAAACGGCGTCTAACGGGAGGCCATGAATTCTGAACACATTCTCAATGATGATTTGTGCCGTCTCTCTTAGCGGAAGGAAGCTTAGCGAGGGAATGAAATGTGCCGCTTAGAGAACCTATCGATAACCGTAAGAATCACAGTCTTCCCGCAGACGAAGGCAGACCGGTAATAAAGTCTAAGGCGATGTGAGACCATGGTCGAGAAGGAATGGGAAGCGGTCTGAGACGACCGGCAGGAGGAGAGTTACCTGACTTAGTCTGCGCGCAGTCCGAACAAGCAGCCACGAAACGGCGCGTGTCCCGCTCCTGAGTAGGCCACCAAAACCGCTGGCGAATAGAAGCAAGCGTACCCCGAACGCCGGGGTGGCCAGCTAACTTGGCAGAGTGAGCCCACTGAAGAACAGCCAGACGAGTAGAGACAGGAACGAACAGAAGGTTACTAGGACAAGCGCGCGGCGACGCAGTGTGAGTGAGTGCTTGTTTTACTGTCTCTCAATTCCCCAGACAGTCAACCCGACAACACGCCCTTCAGGGAGAATCCCCTCGGGGTCGGTAGAAGCCACAGAAGAACTAAAGAGACGGGATAAGGCATCAGGCTTGGTGTTCTTATTTCCCGGACGATAGGAAATCACGAACTCGAAACGAGCGAAAAACAACGCCCAACGAGCTTGACGTGCATTAAGTCGTTTGGCAGAACGGATGTACTCAAGGTTCTTATGGTCAGTCCAACCGACAAAAGGGACGGTCGCCCCTCCAACCACTGTCGCCATTCGCCTATGGCTAAGCGGATGGCGAGCAGTTCGCGGTTACCCACATCATAGTTGCGTTCCGATGGCGACAGGCGATGAGAAAAGTAAGCGCAAGGATGGACCTTATCGTCAGAATGGAAGCGCTGAGACAGAATGGCTCCCACGCCCACCTCTGAAGCGTCAACCTCGACAATGAATTGTTTAGTGACGTCAGGAGTAAAAGGATAGGGGCGGATGTAAAACGCTTCTTGAGGAGATCAAAAGCTCCCTGGGCGGAACGGCCCACTTAAAGCAAGTCTTGACAGAAGTCAGAGCTGTGAGAGGGGCAGCCACTTGACCGAAATTACGAATGAAACGCCGATAGAAATTAGCGAAACGAGAAAGCGCTGCAACTCGACACGTGACTTAGGAATGGGCCAATCGCTGACAGCCTGGACCTTAGCGGGATCCATCTGAATGCCTTCAGCGGAAATAACAGAACCGAGAAATGTGACAGAGGAGACATGAAAGGCGCACTTCTCAGCCTTCACGTAGAGACAATTCTCTAAAAGGCGCTGGAGTACACGTCGAACGTGCTGACATGAATCTCGAGTGACGGTGAAAAATCAGGATATCGTCAAGGTAAACGAAAACAAAAATGTTCAGCATGTCTCTCAGTACATCATTAACTAATGCCTGAAAGACAGCTGGAGCATTAGCGAGACCGAACGGCAGAACCCGGTATTCAAAATGCCCTAACGGAGTGTTAACGCCGTTTTCCACTCGTCCCCCTCTCTGATGCGTACGAGATGGTAAGCGTTACGAAGGTCCAACTTAGTAAAGAACCTGGCTCCCTGCAAAATCTCGAAGGCTGACGACATAAGGGGAAGCGGATAACGATTCTTAACCGTTATGTCATTCAGCCCTCGATAATCACGCAGGGGCGCAGAGTACCGTCCTTCTTCTTAACAAAGAAAAACCCCGCTCCGGCGGGAGAGGAAGAAGGCACCACGGTACCGGCGTCGAGAGAAACAGACAGATTCTCGAGAGCCTTACGTTCGGGAGCCGACAGAGAGTATAGTCTACCCCGAGGGGGAGTGGTCCCCGGAAGGAGATCAATACAACAATCATACGACCGGTGAGGAGGGAGGGAGCTGGCTCTGGACCGACTGAAGACCGTGCGCAGATCATGATATTCCTCCGGCACTCCTGTCAAATCACCAGGTTCCTCCTGAGTAGAGGGGACAGAGAACACAGGAGGGATAGCAGACATTAAACACTTCACATGACAAGAAACGTTCCAGGATAGGATAGAATTACTAGACCAATTAATAGAAGGATTATGACATACTAGCCAGGGATGACCCAAAACAACAGGTGTAAAAGGTGAACGAAAAATCAAAAAGGAAATGGTCTCACTGTGGTTACCAAGATACTGTGAGGGTTAAAGGTAGTGTCTCACATCTGATCTGGGGAGAAGACTACCATCTAAGGCGAACATGGGTGTGGGCTTCCCTAACTGTCTGAGAGGAATGTCATGTTTCCGAGCCCATGCTTCGTCCATAAAACAACCCTCAGCCCCAGAGTCTATCAGGCACGCAGGAAGCAGCCGAACCGGTCCAGCGTAGATGGACCGACAAGGTAGTACAGGATCTTGATGGAGAGACCTGAGTAGTAGCGCTCACCAGTAGCCCTCCGCTTACTGATGAGCTCTGGCTTTTACTGGACATGACATGACAAAATGTCCAGCAGAACCGCAATAGAGGCAAAGGCGGTTGGTGATTCTCCGTTCCTCTCCTTAGTCGAGATGCGAATACCTCCCAGCTGCATGGCTCAGTCTCTGAGCCGGTGGGAGGAGATGGTTGAGATGCGGGAGGGGAAACACCGTTAACGCGAGCTCTCTTCCACGAGCTCGGTGACGAAGATCTACCCGTCGTTCTATGCGGATGGCGAGTGCAATCAAAGAGTCCACGCTGGAAGGAACCTCCCGGGAGAGAATCTCATCCTTAACCTCAGCGTGGAGTCCCTCCAGAAACGAGCGAGCAACGCCGGCTCGTTCAGTCACTGGATGCAGCAAGAGTGCGAAACTCTATAGAGTAATCGCTTATGGATCGATCACCTTGACATAGGGAAGCCAGGGCCCTGGAAGCCTCCTTCCCAAAAACTGAACGATCAAAAACCCGTATCATCTCCTCTTTAAAGTTCTGATAAACGTTAGAACACTACAGCCCTTGCCTCCCAGATAGCTGTGCCCCACTCCCGAGCCCGACCAGTAAGGAGTGATATGACGTAAGCGATCCGAGCTCTCTCTCTTGAGTATGTGTTGGGCTGGAGAGAGAACACAATATCACACTGGGTGAGAAAGGAGCGACACTCAGTGGGCTGCCCAGAGTAACATGGTGGGTTATTAACCCTAGGTTCCGGAGACTCGGAAGACCAGGAAGTAGCTGGTGGCACGAGACGAAGACTCTGAAACTGTCCTGAGAGATCGGAGACCTGAGCGGACAGGGTCTCAACGGCATGACGAGCAGCAGACAATTCCTGCTCGTGTCTGCCGAGCATTGCTCCCTGGATCTCGACGGCAGTGTTGCGAGAATCCGTAGTCGCTGGGTCCATTCTTGGTCGGATTCTTCTGTTATGCTGATGAATGAGGACCCAAAAGCGACGTATAAGCAACAGAGTCTTTATTCCAGTATCAAACAAACAATGATTCTCCTGGATATATCAAAGGTAAATCCAAAACAGGAACTGAAATCCTCTTCGAGTAGAGAGGAACGACTGGAGACGCGACCACAAACTGCAGGTCGCTTCAGGAAGGCACAGCCGTAGCTGACATAGACACCTGCTCACACGCAGCATCTGAAGAAGGCAAAACACGACAGGGCGGAACAAGGACAACGGACAGCAAACATCAAACAAGAATCCGACAAGGACAGAAGCGGAAAACAGAGGGAGAAATAGGGACTCTAATCAGAGGCAAAATAGGGGACAGGTGTGAAAGAGTAAATGAGGTCGTTAGGAGAATGAGAAACAGCTGGGAGCAGGAGAACGATAGAGGAGAGAGAGCGGGAGAGAGGGGAGAGAGGGAGGAGGAGAGAGAGGGATAGAAAGAGGGAAAGAACCTAATAAGACCAGCAGAGGGAAGCACAGGGACAAGACATGATGATCAAAGACAAAACATGACAGTTGCAGTGGAGGAGCGCGTTCAGCAGCACGCGACCATGTTGCAACGTCTGGGCACCTCCATGGATTGCGTGCTGCAGACGATGGATCTTAGGGACATAGGAGGAAGTTTTCCAGCACCTCCACCAGCCCCACTACAGCCTGTCCCACTGTCCACCCCCCCTTCACCCGGTCCCAGCGGGATTCGACTCGCGCTCCCGAGGGACTATGATGGGACGGCTGCTGGATGCCAGGGGTTTCTACTCCAGCTGGAGTACTACCTGGCGACCGCCCACCCGGCTCTTTCGGGGCGTGAGAGCGTGTCCTCCCTCGTCTCCTGCCTCTCAGGCAAAGCCCTGGAGTGGGCCAACGCCATATGGAGTGAGGGAGACGTGGCATTGGACCATTACGCTGAGTTCACCCGCCGCTTTTGGGCAGTGTTCGAGGCGGGTGAACATCTGTTTCACCTGAGGCAGGGGACGAGGAGTGCGCAGGATTTCGCCTTGGACTTCCGGACCCTGGCCACCAGCGCGGGATGGAACGACAGGGCCCTGATCGATCACTACAGGTGCAGTCTGCGCGAGGACATCCGTCGGGAGTTGGCCTGCCGAGACATCACCCTCACATTGGACCAGCTGGTGGACCTGTCCATCCGGCTGGACAACCTGCTGACTCTCCGTGGATGTCCGGATCGGGGCCTGTCAGTTCCATCCCCCAGCACCTCTGCTCCGACTCCATGGAGCTGGGAGGTGCTGCATTTAGGGCGACCGGAGGATGGGCCATTCCAATCTGTGGCCGCAGAGGGCACACTGCTGGTTGGTGCTGGGGGGTTCCTCAGGGAGTCGAGGCAGCAGGCAGGGCACTATCGTGCCACCCCAGGTGAGTCGGCACAAGGCTCGCCCAGAGCCACCTGTTGCTCACATGTATGTGTTTATTTCATTTCCTGAGTTTTCCCCCCATTCCCAGCATCAGGCGCTAGTAGATTCAGGCGCAGCTGGAAATTTTATTGACCGTTCTTTTGCCCACCGTTCTTTTGCCCATAGTTTAGGGATCCCCCTTGTTCCTGTGGATATGCCCTCCCCTGTGCACGCCCTAGATAGTCGACCATTAGGGTCAGGGCTGACTAGGGAGGCCACCGCTCCACTAGACATGGTTACGCAGGAGGGTCATAAGGAGAGAACCAGTCTCTTCCTTATTGATTTTTCTGCGTTTCCCGTGGTGCTGGGCTTACCCTGGTTGGCCTGTCATGACCCCACTATTTCGTAGCAACAGAGGGCTCTCAAGGGGTGGTCACGAGAGTGCTCAGGGAGGTGTGTGGGGGTTTCCATCGGTGCAACTACGGTGGAAAGTCCAGACCAGGTCTCCACCGTGCGCATCCCGTCAGAATATGCCGATTTGGCTCTGGCCTTCTGTAAGAAGAGGGCAACTAAATTACCACCTTATCGACAGGATTGTGCGATAAATCTCCTGGTAGACGCAGCACTTCCCAAGAGTCACGTGTATCCTCTGTCACAAGAGAAGACGGTGGCTATGGAAACATATGTCTCCGAATCCCTGGGACAGGGATACATTCGGCCCTCCACTTCACCTGCCTTCTCGAGTTTCTTTTTTGTGAAGAAGAAGGATGGGGGTCTGTGCCCGTGTATTGACTATCGAGGTATCAATCAGATCACTGTGAGGTACAGCTACCCGCTGCCTCTCATCGCCAGTGCGATCGAGTCAATGCACGTGGCGTGCTTCTTCACAAAATTGGATCTCAGGAGCGCTTACAACCTGGTGCATATCCGGGAGGGGGACGAGTGGAAGACAGCATTTAGTACCACCTCAGGGCACTATGAGTACCTCGTCATGCCGTACGGGTTGATGAATGCTCCATCAGTCTTCCAGGCCTTTGTTGACAAGATTTTCCCGGGACCTGCATGAGCAGGGTGTAGTGGTGTATATCGACGACATTCTGATATACTCTGCTACACGCACCGAGCATGTGGCCCTGGTGCGCAGGGTGCTTGGTCGACTGTTGGAGCATGACCTGTATGTCAAGCCTGAGAAATGTCTGTTCTTCCAACAGTCCGTCTCCTTCCTAGGGTACCGCATTTCCACGTCAGGGGTGGAGATGGAGAGTGACCGCATTTCAGCCGTGCGTAATTGGCCGACTCCCACCACGGTAAAGGAGGTGCAGCGGTTTCTAGGGTTTGCCAACTACTACCGGAGGTTTATCCGGGGTTTTGGTCAGGTAGCAGCTCCCAATTCCTCACTGCTGAAGGGGGGACCGGTGCGGCTGCAGTGGTCGGCTGAGGCGGACAGGGCTTTTGGTCACCTGAAGGCTCTGTTTACCTCGGCTCCCGTGCTGGCTCATCCGGATCCCTCTTTGGCGTTCATAGTGGAGGTGGACGCGTCCGAGGCTGGGATAGGAGCCYTGCTCTCTCAGCYCTCGGGCACGCCAKCAAAGCTRCGCCCCTGTGCRTTCTTTRCGAAGAYGCTCAYCCCGGCGGAGCGYAACTATGATGTGGGGGACCGGGAGCTGTTGGCTGTTGTCAAGGCTCTGAAGGCGTGGAGACATTGGCTTGAGGGGGCTAAACACCCTTTTCTCATCTGGACTGACCACCGCAATCTGGAGTACATCTGGGCGGCGAGGAGACTGAACCCTCGCCAGGCAAGGTGGGCTATGTTCTTTACCCATTTTGTTTTCACTCTATCCTACAGACCAGGTTCCCAAAACGCTAAGGCAGACGCACTGTCCCGGATGTATGACACAGAGAAGCGGTCCATGGATCACACTCTCATACTTCCAGCCTCTTGCCTGGTGGCACCGGTGGTGTGGGAGCTGGACGCAGACATCGAGCGGGCGTTATGCACAGTGCCCACTCCCCCCCAGTGTCCAGCTGTTCCGTCTGCTGTCCACGACCGTTTGATCTTTTGGGCCCAAATGTCACCCTCCTCTGGTCACCCTGGCATCGGTCAGATGGTGCGTTGCCTTAGTGGGAAGTACTGGTGGCCCACCTTGGCCAAGGACGTGAGGGTTTATGTTTCCTGCTGTTCAGTGTGCGCCCTGTGCAAGGCTCCCAGGCACCTGCCCAGAGGGAAATTACAACCCCTACCCGTTCCACAATGGCTGCAGAGGGTTAAATAACGAACAAGTAATTGGGGGATTGAAACCAGGTGTGTAAAACAAAAACAAAACAAATGGAAAATGAAAAGTGGATCGGCGATGGCTAGAAGGCCGGCGACGTCGACCGCCGAACACCGCCCGAACAAGGAGAGGGACCGACTTCGGTGGAAGTTGTGACACAATGGACAAAAGCTGAACATGAGCTACTGTTGGATTTGAAATTTTGAACATTGATATATTAAAGACATGATAGATCAGACGCATAGTATATTATGGAGTGAGATCTGTAGAAAGACAGAGTGGTTGTGGAATGTGCTGGGTGGACGGGAGGAGATCAAAGGATTGCTATAGGGGAGACAGATGGACATCTGTGGACTAGGTGAAGGAGGGGTTGAGGTCAGGTGAGGTCAGATCCCCCGAAGGGAGTAATAAAGGTTTACTACCCTTTTCCTGTGGAACCATAACATGTAAGGATTGGAGAGAAGGAGGAGTGTCTTAAGGGGAGTATATATGCCTGTGATTGGATAAATGTTGGGTTGTCTGAATTACAGCTGTACAGATCCTTTGGGAAGAATTAAACTTGGTTAATGCTTCTCTAGTGTCCGTGAGTTATTTACTCTGATATGAGTAAGAACCTAACACTGGGAAAGGAAAACATGTTTTGACTTGAAAATACTGAGCACAAGAGATAATGTGAATTCAGTAGAGCAATCACCAGGCAGATTTCTGCAGCTAGCACAGGAATATGAGTCCCTTTTCCAAGGACTTGGACATATCAATGGATACAGTCACAAAGTTACGGTGAATAAGCAAATAGCCCTTGTAGCTCAAGGCCTGAGACGCGTTCCTTATCCAATGCTGGAAGCTGTCAATCAAGAACTAGACAAGTTGTTAGATGATGATATCATCGAAGAAGTGAATGAAGCATCAGAATGTATTTCCAATATTCTCCTCATTCCAAAGAAAGACAAAAAAAGTCAGAGAACCGAACAAAGCTATCATACGAGAAAGACACCCAGTTCCCACAGTAGACAGTATACTGCAAGCAATGCAAGGAGCAAAAGTGTTTGCAAAACTGGACGCGAGAAAAGGATTTTGGCAAGTTGAACTAGAATCAAGAAACCTAACAACATTCATCACACACAGAGGATGCTACAGATTCAAGAAAGTTCCTTGAGGCCTACCAGAAAGCCAGAAACCACCTGAGGCCTACCAGAAAGCCATGGACGTTATGCTATTTGGATTACAAGGTGTAGTTTGCTACATGGACAATGTTGTTGTCTAGTGAACTGGCCCACAGACAGAGGAAAGTCTTCCAAGGATTCCAAGAGAGGACTGACACTTAACAAGGAAAAATGCATCTTTGGACTAAAGCAGATTGAAATCCTTGGACATGTTGTCATGGCAGAAGGGATAAAACCAGACTCGCAAAAAGTTGAACTAGAATCATTCCTGTGGACATTTGCATTTCTCATGAAATTCATATCAAACTACGCAAACCTCTCACAACCACTACGGAAACTGATCAGAAAAGAACAAGAATGGGAATCCGAAAGAAATGAATCATCTAGAGAAATGACAAGAACCCTGACTAGGGAACCATACTTCAAACTAGATGTACCAACAGTAGTGATTAGTGACACAAGCCCAGTCGGACTTGGAGTTATATTGCTACAGCAACAGAAAAAGGGACAGAACAAGCCAATCGCTTATTTAATAAGTCGTTCACTGACCCCTACAGAGAGAAGATAGTCTCAAATCAAGCGAGAAGCTCTTGGGTGTGTGTGGGCAGCAGAACACTTAAGAACTTGTCTATATGGAGGCAAGTTTGTAATACAAACTGATCACAAACCACTGATCTACATGTTGAATCCTGAGAAGTCGATGCTGTGTCCACCGAGAATTCAAAGACTTGGACTCAGACTACAACCGTATGACTACAAAATTTAGCACATTGTGGGAAAAATAAACATTGCAGATTCCTTATCTCGACTTCTCCCACCTGAAACTGAAGAAAATTGATATGTTGACTATGATATGCAGAGAGTGCTTTCAATTAGCACACAGAACTTACCTGCATTGACAACCGAGGATCTGAAAGTAGCAACAAAACAGGATAAAAACTTGACAAAGTTGATTCAAATTGTGGAAACAGGAAAATGTACAAATCCAGTTCCAAGCATTGAAGATCGTACACGAAACTCATCAAGGAATTGTTCATACAAAACAGTACCTGAGAAGCAAATTTCACAGCATGTGTGCTAAACCAGCCACTGCACAAAGACCAACCACCTGAACTATCACTGAAACCCTGGTGTAAACTATGTATTGACTTAGTGGGACTGGTCCATAATGAATACATACTGACCGTACTTGACTATAACACCTCTTAGACAGAAGCTGTTGTCAGAAGCTGTTGTCAAGTATGGTGTCTGCAGAGATGTTAAAAATCTTTGCACGCTTTGCATGCTAAAATATCCCAGAATTTTCCAATATGCTTACAAAAAGCTTATTTCTCTCAAATTCTGTGCACAAATTTGTTTACATCCCTGCGGGTGAACATTTATCCTTTGCCAAGATAATCCACCCACCTGACAGGTGTGGCATATCAAGAAGCTGATTAAACAGCATGATCATTACACAGGTGCACCTTGTGCTAGTTACAATAAAAATCCCTTTCTAAAATGTGCAGTTTTGTCACACAACACAATGCCACAGATGTTTCAAGTTGAGGCAGCGAGCAATTTGCATGCGGACTGCAGGAATGTCCAATAGAGCTGTTGCCAGAGAATTTAAGGTTAATTTCTCTACCATAAGCTGCCTCCAACGTCATTTTAGATAATTTTTCAGTACATCCAACAGGCCTCACAAGCAGAGACCATGTGTAACCACGCCAGCCCAGGACCTCCACATCTTGCGTCTTCACCTGCGGGATCGTCTGAGATTAGCCACCTGTATTTCTATCTGTAATAAAGCTCTTTTGTGGGGAAAAACTCATTCTGATTGGCTGGGCCTGGCTCCCCAGTGGGTGGGCCTGGCTCCCAAGTGGGTGGGTCTATGCCCTCCCAGGCCCACCCATGGCTGAGCCCCTACCCAGTCATGTGAAATTCATAGGGCCTTTATGTCAATTGACTGATTTCCTTATATGATCTGTAACTCGTTGAAATTGTTGCATTGATATTTTTGTTCAGTATACACACAAAAAATGAAACAATACACTGACAAAACAAACAGAGCCAAAGAACACAACTTCGATGTTGAAGACATTGTGTACATCGCAAGTATGGAGAATGGAAAGTTGGAAGCCATGTTCACAGACACGCTATGTATTACTGGGACAAACCTAATTTGAACTATTGAGCACAGAATATGGATCTAGACTCATAAGGAATGTCGAACACCTTCGACACACTCCTTTCCGACTTGAGTTTAGCATTACAGAACCTGCAAATGACTTACGTGTGAATAATGGATCTTCAGAAGCTGAGACATCTCATTACAGCCCAGCTGTGGAAGTATCTCATGGTTCTTTGGACAATTTTGAATCACAAGTCACTACCAGAAGTGGTAGAGTTGTGAGACATGGACATTACCAAGGACATGGTCATGTAAAAATGTCTGAAATCAAAGAACTGATATAAGATTAGTATCAAAAGAGTTTCAGAAATGTTCAATTTGACTGTTAAATATTGTTCATTTAGAATCACAGAAAAATTGCTGTTGAAACTTTAACTTAAGGACCCGCCCCCTTTTTTTCTCAATTTTCGCCTAAATTTATATAAAAATATAAGTAGTTATCTTTTGAATGTTAAAGAAAATCATATTTAATGAGTAAGCTCATTAATGAGTAAGCTCATTGTAACATAAATGTTAGAAACGGGAATATAATTCTATTGTTAAAGTGGATTTTAAATTTAACAAGGTAAGGGATGTGGTATAGTGATTGGACTATCGTGAGATAGACAGATAACCTACCTGTTATAGTGATGAAGATGTGACTAGAACGAGAGAATGAAAATGACTTTGAACTGTGAAACCTAGGAAAGTATGAGTTGTTATTAAAGCCAGTTAAACGAGAACCACGACTACTTCTTTAATTCAACAACACAACACTACGGTTTGCTATGCTGTGCACTAATGGGGCGACAGGTAGCCTAGTGGTTAGAGCGTTGGGCCAGTGACCTAAAGGTTGCTTGATTGAATCCCCGAGCTGACAAGGTAAAAATCTGTCATTCTGCCCATGAACAAGGCAGTTAACCCACTGTTCCTAGGCCGTCATTGTAAATAAGAATTTGTTCTTAACTGACTTGCCTAGTTAAATAAAGGTTCAAATGAATACACCCCTGCTGCTGTCTTTCTGTGTACAGGTGCTGTCCCGCTGACAGACTACAGAGGGCAGTGTAACTCCATGTGAGTGATACTCACCACATGGCTGTCTCTCTTGCTCTTAGTGGAATGAAAAAGGTGCCAGTACTCACTTATATTTCACCATACTTAATTTGATGTCATTGATTGCTATTAATACAAATCCAAGAAACAACCAATAACTTATTCCTCAGTTACACACAAACATATTGGTTGTTTGAGAGGATATTGACGTAAGTAGACGAGTAACTCATGATAGATGTTACCGTGGTAGCACTTCTCAGTGAAGGATGACCAGGAGAGGCTTGACCTTCCCAGAACCTCCAGGAACGACTGCAACCTTTGACACGAGCCTTAACCACAGACACCAAGTTGACCTACGCCGCTCTTGGGCTGCAACACTGACCGAAGACAAAGAAAGATCAAAATGATGTCTCTTTACATTGGAAAGTGTATGTAGGGTAAGTGCTCTATGTACTGACTGTGTATATCATCAGTAGGTAAAGTATGTGTTATATATATAATGCATGTATAGGATGAGGATCCTTTATTAGACCCCAAACTTCTGCTGTTCTCCCTCTCCCCTCATTAGGGATGGACCTCTCCCCTCATTAGGGGTGTCCTGGTGGACATGTTGCTCAGCGACCACCAGCTCAGCAGGAGCCCTCACAGGTCGTTTAGACAGATCAGTCCTTTGGTCCGCAGGTAGGGTCATGACGTCAGCAGGTGCTTGGTTCTGCTCCTTTCTGAGGTGGTCCAAACGGGACACACACTGCAGGTACTCCTCATACACACTCATGTCTTTTGATACCTGGCCGTTGGCTCCCGAATCTAGACGTTCCCCCTCTAGTATAACACTAGATGATCCATCAGGTATGATACTTCTAGTTCCCTCAAGGCCTATTCTAGGGTCCTCATGTCCTCTCTCTCTCCCCAGGTCCCTTCGCTTGTATCAGGTGAAAATATGAGGTCATGGATTCTGGATAAAGGATCATAACCAGGCAGCCATAGGATAGTGTCTCTGTCCACTGAGGTGTAACAGGTTCTATCACTGCTGTCTGTCTTTCAAACTCTCACTGATGGAAGCACCATCTTTCCCCACAGAACGAGGAGGTATTGGTAGTCTGTGCTGCCTGAAGGTTGTCTAGGCCAAGCAACTGTGTTTGGTCATTGGGATCCTCTTGTGGCCCAGGGGATAGGACCAGTTCCATGTGCTCAGGGCTCTCCCTAAGCTCAGGCCTAGATAAGACAGGGCCATCTGGGGTGTGGGAGAGAAGGCAGGGCAGTGGGGTGATGTATGGGAGCCTGCTCAGAGGCTCTAGACGGAGTCCAGATCCAGAGACATCCCCCCAATAACAGTCCCTGTTAGACCCTGCAGGACCACACTCTTCTTTGACCCTCTGGTTACACCATCTGACTCTGTGGCCACACTCTGTGTCCTGTGAACTACAACCTCTGACCCCGTCTCCATTCCCTCTGTCCCATCTTTAGCTGCTCCTGTTTGGCACTGCAATCACACCCAATGCGGAAATCAAAATACCAGAAAGTGAGATAAACTCAATGCACTGGAGCCTAAATAGATTATACACATGGGCTATCAGCCATGCAAGTCACAATGGCACTGGTTTGTGATGCAATTAGTAATTCCTATCATAAACTAGCCAGAGGAAGGATATCCAACAATGGGAATATTTTGTCAACCACAACCTACACTAAGACTGACTGCTATGTTGACATTACTATCAATCAAGACTACCTAAATCATTTTAACTGGAACAACCATCTCAGTAGCGGGTGTAATATGTCCAACCCCTTACAGATAGGATTAGTTTAAAATGTAAGTTCTTTATCTTAGTATAGTATAAGATCAATTAATCAATCAATGTGCATGAGGAAACATGGATATTAAAACAAACTATTCAACAAAAATCTACCTACAACAAAGCATGCTGAGAGATATGATAAGCTCCCTAAAAAGGCAGGAACCTAGGAAGAAACCCAGAGAGGAACCAGGGTCTGATTGGTGGCCAGTCCTCTTCTGGCTGTACCTGGTGGAGATTATAACAGTACATGGCCATTAATTCTAGATCATAGATAGAACAATGAGACAGATATTTCCCCGGATATATAAATGTGAAGCATCCGGTTGGCGTTTTCACTCACTACCAAATATGGCGATGAGAGGAAGCCCAGTGGCCGGCAGTGGGAGAAGATGGAGCGAGATGGATTTTGGCCGACGTTCTGCAATTTTGCTCCCCGATGAAACATTTGATTTCAATAGAGTTTTCTGTTTCCAAAACTAGAATCTGTAACAAACAGAGTGGTCTACGTTTTGAAGACGCTACCCTTTGGCAAAGTCTTTTTTAAATTGCGTTGTTTATAAGGAGTGCAAGGGCGAATTTAGTTATTGGACATGCGCACTTCACAGTGTAGGCATTCCCTAACGACAATAGGATCTTGCTAGATCGTGCTTGGCTCTGCCCACCTCCTTGCTTGTTCTGCCCACTATGGTTCATTTGCTCCCATTGGAAACGACAGGCTCTGGCCTATCTTGGATTAGTTGTAAAAAATCTTTGGCTAGATCGTTCTTCAAGATGTTCAAAGGTTCATAGACGACCAGCAGGGTCAAATAATAAGCACAGTGGTTATAGAAGGGGCAACAGGTTAGCAGTGTGAGAGTGTGAGTGAAACAGCAGGTCTGGATAAGTTAGCACATCCGTTGAAGTGAACTCAGTCAAGTAACAATAACACCATGCGATTGAATATCATTTTTTAATTAAATATCCTGTTCTGTTCAGTGAAATGTAGGTAAGGTGACAGACATTCCTAACACTGATCTGAATGAAAGGCATGGAAAGTCACATCTATTTCTAATTACTAAATGCACTATGAAAAGGACGATGGGAAAGTAAACACTAGTGTTAAATTAACCCCCTAGAGTTGATGTTCTAATTAGAAATCTAATTAGCATAATAAAAACATCCCCATAAAAATCTGTCTGTTTAAGATGTGTTTTTCTTTGCATGGGCTGCATCTCAATCAACTCCATCCGCCAACAGCAGTGAAGCCAAATTCAATGTTTCTTCAAGTGTTTCACTCAAATCAAATGTATTTGATGAACAGTGAAATAAATTAAATACCATGGTTACATAAGTATTCAGACCCTTTGCTATGAGACTCGAAATTGAGCTCAGGTGCATCTTGTTTCCATTGATCCTCTTTGAAATGTTTCTACAACTTGATTGGAGTCCACCTGTGGTAAATTCAATTGATTGGACATGATTTGGAATGGCACATATCTGTCTATATAAGGTCCCACAGTTGACAGTGTATGTCAGAGCAAAAACCAAGCCATGAGGTCGAAAGAATTGTCTGTAGCGCTCCGAGATAGGATTGTGTTGAGGCACAGATCTGGGGAAGGGTACCAAAACATTTCTGCAGCATTGAAGTTCCCCAAGAACACAGGGGCCTCTATCATTCTTAAATGGAAGATGTTTGGAACCACCAATAGTTCTTCTGTGGAGATGGGAGAACCTTCCAGAAGGACAACCATCTCTGCAGCACCCCACCAATCAGGTCTTTATGGTAGAGTGGCCAGACGGAAGCCACTCCTCAGTAAAAGGCACATGACAGCCCACTTGGAGTTTGCCAAAAGTCAGCCTAAGACTCAGACCATGAGAAACAAGATTCTCTGGTCTGATGAAACCAAGATTGAACTCTTTGGCCTGAATGCCAAGCGTCACGTCTGGAGGAAACCTGGCACCATCCCTATGGTGAAGCATGGTGGTGGCGGCAACATCATGCTGTGGGGATGTTTTTCAGAGGCAGGGACTGAAAGACCAGTCAGGACAGAGGCAAAGATAAAAGGAGCAATGTACAGAGAGATCCTTTATGAAAACCTTCTTCAGAGCGACCAGGAACTCAAACTAGGGTGAAGGTTCACCTTCCAACAGGACAACAAACCTAAGCACACAGCCAATACAATACAGGAGTCTCCGGATGTCCTTGGGGCAAGTAGATTTGTGTTGGTAACAAGAATTTTGTATAATAATTTCAATAGAAAAGTGATTTGTTGAATCAATCAATGTTTGTGTATCAGTTCATAAACCAAGTGACATGGCATCAGAACATCAAAGATGTTTTCCCTGCTTTTTTGTAACCTGTGTGGCGCAGCGGCAAGCATTTTTGTCCTTAAATGTAACTGGTGCACTTTTTTTTAAATTTATGTCATGTTTATGTTTATTTTATGCCAAAACTAATGTAAGTCATTTTGAGCCTACCCCAAAAAAGAGTGAGATATGTTCACTTGAAGTCGGAAGTTTACATAAACTTAGGTTGGAGTCATTAAAACTCGTTTTTCAACCACTCAACACATTTCTTGTTAACAAACTATAGTTTTGGCAAGTCGGTTAGGACATCTACTCCCTGGGGTCGCACAATTAGGTTCTAAGTGCGTGTGCCGGAACTGGTGGTACGGGCTGGGGACACGCATCTCAGGGCTAGTGCGGGGGAGACAACAGGACGCACAGGACTCTGGGAACCCACAGGAAGCTTGGTGCGTGGTACCGGACTGGAGACACGGCACCATAGGGCTAGTACGTGGAGGAGGACAGGGCACACTGGACTCTCGAGGCGCACTATAGGCCTGGGCGTGGTACCGGTACTGGTGGTACCAGGCTGAGGGCACGCACCTCAGGAAGAGTGCGGGAAGAAGGAACAGTGCGTACAGGGCTCAGGAGACGCACAGGAGGCTTCCAACCTTACCTGGTTGTATGCTCCCCCATATCAACATCTCTCTCTCTCTTCACTCTCCTCCAATAACACCAACAACTCCTCAAATGTCTCATAATCTCCCATCCTTTCACTTTCCTCCAATCTGTCCAATAACTCCTCCACATTCTCCGACTCATACCTTCGTTTAGCCAACTGCTCCTGATGGTAAGCACCGGGGAACTGGCTCAATTCTCCCACTTGACCCAGCCACACTCCCCGTGTGCCCTCCCCCAAGACATTTTTGGGGTAGCCTCTCGGGCTTCCAGCCACTTGCCTTGATTTACGCTGCTTGGTCCCATGTTGGTGGGGATTC
>NC_036872.1:528438-668805 GCF_002910315.2 Salvelinus sp. IW2-2015
TTGTGCATGACACAAGTCATTTTTCCAACAATTGTTTACAGACAGATTATTTCACTTATAGTTCACTGTATCACAATTCCAGTGGGTCAGAAGTTTACATACACTAAGTTGACTGTGCTTTAAACAGCTTGGAAAATTCCATGGCTTTAGAAGCTTCTGATAGGCTAATTGACAAAATTTGAGTCAATTGAGGTGTACCTGTGAATGTATTTCAAGGCCTACCTTCAAACTCAGTGCCTCTTTGCTCGACATCATGGGAAAATCAAAAAATCAGCCAAGACCTCAGAAAAAAATTGTAGACCGCCACAAGTCGTATACCCTGACATACCATACTATGTAATCTCTCTCCTTGTGTCACGATCGTGTGGAGGAGAGACGGACCAAAACGCAGCATGTGGAAAATAAGCCATCTTCTTTTATTATAACGACGAAGATGAACATGAAACGAAACACTTATACAAACTATACAAAAAAAACAACAAACGACCGTGAAGCTACCAACGCAAGTGCACACACAAACTACTTACGTTCAACATAGACAATTCCCCACAAACAGCTAAAGCCTATGGTTGCCTTAAATATGGCTCCCAATCAGAGACAACAATAACCAGCTGTCTCTAATTGAGACCCAATTCAGGCAACCATAGACTTTCCTAGATACCTACACTCAACCATAGACACAGCTAGACTACTATACTAAACATAAACCCAACTACTCTAATAAACCCCCTAAACCTTACAACCACCCTAGACACTACAAAAAACATATACATTCCCCATGTCACACCCTGACCTAACTAAAATAATTAAGAAAACAAAGAATACTAAGGCCAGGGCGTGACATTACTTCGGTGCGAAAAGTGCAAATCAATCCCAGAACAACAGCAAAGAACCTTGTGAAGATGCTGGAGGAAACAGGTACCAAAGTATCTATATCCACAGTAAAACGAGTCCTATATCGACATAACCTGAAAGGCCGCTAAGCAAGGAAGAAGCCACTGCTCCAAAACCACCATAAAATAGCCAGACTACGGTTTGCAACTTCACATGGGGAAAAATATCAAACTTTTTGGAGAAATGTCCTCTGGTCTGATTAAACAAAAATAGAATGGTTTGGCCATAATGACCATCGTTATGTTTGGAGGAAAAAGGGAGAGGCTTGCAAGCCGAAGAACACCATCCCAACCGTGAAGCATCATGATGTGGGGGTGCTTTGCTGCAGGAGGGACTAGTGCATTTCACAAAATAGATGGTGTCATGAGGAAGGAAGATTATGTGGGTATAATGAAGCAACATTTCCAGACATCAGTTAGGAAGTTAAAGCTTGGTCGCAAATGAGTCTTCCAAATGGACAATGACCCCAAGCATACTTCCAAAGTTGTGGCAAAATACCTTAAGGACAACAAAGTCAAGGTATTGGAGTGGCCATCACAAAGCCGTGACCTCAATCCTATAGAAAATGTGTTGCCAGACCAGAAAAAGCATGTGCGAGCAAGGAGGCCTACAAACCTGACTCAGTTACACCAGCTCTGTCAAGAGGAATGGGCCAAAATTCACCCAACTTATTGTGGGAAGCTTGTGGAAGGCTACCCGAAACGTTTGACCCAAGTTAAACAATTTAAAGTCAATGCTACTGTTGGGGTTCGTTTCCTCGTTCCTTGTTAATCATTGGCTCATTGGTAAAATTAGCATTATGACAATATCTTTAATTAAATCATTAAAAAACCTTTATTAATGCAATTGCAGACAGAAGTTGACACCAGGAACATAGCACGCATGTTTCCGAGTAAGTTCTGCAAAATATATAAGGTCCCAAGTTATTTTATTTAACCCGATATCCAGCCCTTGTGATGTCACTGCATACGTCATTACCTTCTACTCTTCAGACCAAGCCCATGCATACACAGCTATATAAACTTGCAAGAGAGATACAATAGTTCCAGTGTTTTTTAAGGCCAAATGTCCACTCCCAAAAGTTGATTTATTGTGGAATGTCTGACTAGTCTCTTATCACCTACACTCCCCTGCAGAGTTCTGTCTCAGTCACACATTTCTCAGAGGGGTCCCTTTATAAGAGGCAGAGAGAACAGAAAACAACTGACCACCTTCTGTTTATCCTACAGCTATTGTATGCAGTAATCATGAGCCTATGATCCAGAGTTACACTGTTAGCACTGAGGCGGTGTGCCCTAGTAGGAAGACCACTTTGTGCAGCACACCCTGCACTATCAGCTCCAATATAAATAACATGAGTAAGTAAGTAAAGCATTAAAAACAATCAAGTATCCCATAAAAGTGCTAAAAATAGCACATATTCAGCCTGAGAAACAAGGTCCATGAAGTCAATAACTTGATTGTGTCACGTGTGCTCCCTCTCTGGCCTCTAGGTCACCAGGCTGCTCGTTATGGCGCACACCTGTCACCATCGTTATGCCCACCTGCGCATCTTCTGACTCACCTGGACTCCATTGCTTCCTTGATTACCTGCCCTATATATGTCACTCCCTTTGGTTCCTTCCCCAGGCATCATTGTTTCTGCTCCAGTGTCATGTCTGTGCGTCGTTTGTGTTTCTTGTTTTGTATTTAGTTGAGTTTATTAATAAAACACACACTCCCTGAACTTGCTTCCCGACTCTCAACGCACTCGTTACAGCTTGTAACAGATGACATTCATATTCTGACTCTCTGAAACTCAATTAGATAATACCTTTGATGATACAGTGGGAGCACTACATGGTTTTAACATCTACCGAAAAGACAGAAATGCCAACGGGGGCGTTGCTGCGGTCTATATCCAGAACCCCATTCCTGTAAAGCTTAGAGATGATCTAATGTTAAATACTGTTGAAGTAATATGGCTACAGGTTCATCTGCCTCACCTAAAGCCCATTCTTGTGGGAAGCTGCTATCAGACCACCAAGTGCTAACAGTCAGTACCTGGATTGTCACGTTCTGATCTTAGTTCCTTTGTTATGTCTTTATTTTAGTTTGGTCAGGGCGTGAGTTGGGGTGGGCATTCTATGTTGTTTTTCTATGGTTTGTTCTATGGTTATATTTCTATGTGTTTGGCCTAGTATGTTTCCCAATCAGAGGCAGGTGTCAGTCGTTGTCTCTGATTGGGAGCCATATTTAGGTAGCCTGTTTTCCTTTGTGTTTTGTGGGTGGTTGTTTTCCTGTGTCTGTGTTTTCACCGTACTGGACTGTTTCGTTTTCTATCATTCACATTGTTATTTTTGTATTCTTAGTGTCCAGTTATTTAATTGAATATGGACACTTACCACGCTGCGCTTTGGTCCTCTTCTTCCAACCACGACAAGCGTTACATGGAT
Organism: Salvelinus sp. IW2-2015; assembly: GCF_002910315.2. Lineage (NCBI taxonomy): Eukaryota > Metazoa > Chordata > Actinopteri > Salmoniformes > Salmonidae > Salvelinus > Salvelinus sp. IW2-2015. The sequence continues at coordinate 531,768 of NC_036872.1, forward strand.
AATATGTGTGAAATGCTTGATGTATTATATTTTCTGGGTGATTTAAATATTGACTGTCTATCATCAAACCTCCCACTCAAGAAAAAACTGAAAACTGAAACCAATGCCTGCAACCTGGTTCAGGTTGTCAGTCAAACTACCAGGGTAGTTACAAACAGCACAGGAATTAAATCATCAACATGTATTGATCACATCTTTACTAATGCTGCAGAAATTTGCTTTAAAGCAGGATCCACATCCACAGGATGTAGTGATCACAATATAATAGCCATATCTAGGAAAACCAAAGTTCCAAAGACTGGGCCTAATATAGTGTATAAGAGGTCATAAAATAAGTTTTGTAGTGATTCATATGTTGATGATGTAAAGAATATTTGCTGGTCTATGGTGTGAAACTAAAAGCAGTGTATTTGGGACAAACCATTTACAAAACCCTAAACCTCAACTAAATCTTGTAATAAATAATATGGAAATTGAGCAAGTTGAGTTGACTAAACTGCTTGGAGTATCCCTGGATTGTAAATAGTCCAGGCATTGTAAACTGTCATGGTCAAAACATACTGACACAATAGTAGCTAAGATGGGAAGAAGTTTGTCCATAATAAAGTGCTGCTCTGCCTTCCTAAAAACACTATCAACAAGGCAGGTCCTAGTTTTGTTGCTATATTACATAAGGGTTGCTATACATAACTTTAACCCATTGTACAAGAAATTCCTCAAAATGTAAATAGTCCAATGTATCATCCATGTAAAAAGGATGGGGCCCCATAAATGTTGTTAGTCACTCTCGCTCAGATATCATATTAATGTTGCATAAGTCATGGCAAAATATGTAGAACTGCATAAAAAAAAATAACAAAAAAACAGCTAAATATTCTCTCCATCCCATTGCGAAATGTGTAGAACTGTAGGTAATTAGCTTTGAAACTGCAAAGTTTTCTCACCACCCCATGGCAAAATGAATAGAATCGCATTAAATGTGTTTTAAAACTGAAACATTTTCTCTCTGCCCTATGAATACATTTGTAGAATTACAGAAAATGTTATTTAAAACTGCAACAATTTTCTATGTCCCGTGGAAAAATGTGTAGAATTGCAGGACATTAACTTTAAAGCTGCACATTTTTCTCTCCGCAGCCAAAATGGGGGCCATTAAAATGTTTTGTCCGCGAGGTGGAAATCCCTCCCAACCAGATATTGATTAGGGCCCCCAAAAAGCTAGAATGATCCCTGACAACAGCATCCACTGTCAACACTTGACAGCATAACTTTTGTAAAATGTTACTAAATTGCTTCTTAGTTTTGTTTTACCACTTTCTCCCTTCTCTGCTTCTACAGTATATACAAATAGGGCCCCAGATGTTTTTACACTGTCACTGTCACGTTCCTGACCTGTTTTCTCTTATTTTTGTATGTGTTTAGTTGGTCAGGGCGTGAGTTGGGGTGGGCATTCTATGTTATGTGTTTCTATGTTGGTTTAAATGGGTTGCCTGATATGGTTCTCAATTAGAGGCAGGTGTTTGACATTTCCTCTGATTGAGAACCATATTAAGGTAGGATGTTCTCACTGTTTGTTTGTGGGTGATTGTCTTCCGTGTCTGTGTATGTTTGCACCACACGGGACTGTTTCGTTTGTTCTTTCATTTTGTGTCTATTTGTGTCTATTTCCTGTTCGTGCGTTCTTCGTGTTATGTAAGTTCGTTTGTTCAGGTCTGTTGACTTCGTTTATTATTTTGTACATTCTCAAGTGTTTTTAGTGTTCGTCTTTATCTTTAATAAATATCATTATGTCAGAATACCTCGATGCGTATTGGTCCGATCCCTGCTTCTCCTCTTCAGATGAAGAGGAGGAGAGCAACCGTTACAGTCACGCCCTGACCATAGTTTGCTTTGTATGTTTATATGTTTTGTTTGGTCAGGGTGTGATCTGAGTGGGCATTCTATGTCTTCGGTCTTTGTGTGTCTGCACCAGATAGAACTGTTTCGGTTTTCACGTTTGTTGTTTTGTATTTTGGAAGTGTTCAGTTGTCTTTTATTAAACATGATGAACACTAATCACGCTGCGCTTTGGTCCTCTCCTTCTTCCACAGAAGAAAACCGTGACAATCACCCACCAAAAAAGGACCAAGCAACGTGGTAACGGGCAGCAGCAGCAGCAGCAGCAGCGGCCGAAATCTCAGGACTCCTGGACATGGGAGGAGATTTTAAACGGAGAAGGACCCTGGGCACAGGCTGGGGAATATCGCCGCCCCAAAGCAGAGCTGGAGGCAGCGAAAGCTGAGCGGCGGCGATATGAGGAGGCAGCAAGGCAGCGCGACAGGTACGAGAGGCAGCCCCAAAAAAAATTTGGGGGGGGAACACGGGGAGTGTGGCTAAGCCAGGTAGCAGACCTGAGCTCACTCCTCGTGCTTATTATAAGCAGCGCGTTACTGGTCAGGCACCGTGTTATGCAGTTAAGCGCACGGTGTCGCCAGTACGTGCCCATAGCCCGGTGCGCTATAGGGCAGCCCCCCGAAAGTGTCATGCGAGTGTGGGCATCCAGCCAGGGCGTATGGTGCCTGCTCAGCGTGTCTGGTCGCCGGTACGCCGTTTCGGTCCAGGGTATCCTGGGCTGGCTCTGCGTGCTGTGTCTCCGGGGCGCTGGGAGGGTGCAGTGCGTCCTATGCCTGCGCTCCGCTCGTGCCGGGCAAATGTGGGAGTGGAGCCTAAGGGAGAGGTGCACGTAGAAGGCACTAGATCTCCAGTGCTTACCCACAGCCCGGTTCAACCTGTGCCTGCACTCTGGAGGGTCCGGGCTAGAGTAGTTATCCAGCCTAGGGGAGTGGTGCCAAGGCTGCGCACCAGAGCTCCAGTGCTCCCCCGCTGCCCGGTCCTTCAGGTGCCTCCTCCTAACACCATGCCTCCTGGAGGTCTCCCCAGCCTGGTGGGTCCTGTGGCAGCCCCACGCACCAGGCTGTCTCTCCGTCTCCTCCCTACAGCGTTGCCCGTCTGTTCCAGCGCCACCTGAGCCGCCCGTCTGTCCTGAGCCGCCCTCTGTCCAGCGCCGCCTGAGCCGCCCGTCTGTCCAGCGCCGCCTGAGCCGCCCGTCTGTCCAGCGCCGCCTGAGCCGCCCGTCTGTCCAGCGCCGCCTGCAGCCGCCCGTCTGTCCAGCGCCGCCTGAGCCGCCCGTCTGTCCAGCGCCGACTGAGCCGCCCGTCTGTTCCTAAGCGCCGCCTGAGCGGCCCGTCGCTGTCACAGCGCCGCCTGAGCCGCCCGTCTGTCCAGCGCCGCCTGAGCCGCCCGTTCTGTCCAGCGCCGCCTGAGCCGCTGCCGTCTGTCCAGCGACCGCCTTGAGCCGCCCGTCTTCCAGCGGCTAGGCCGCTGCTAGCCGCTAGAGCCGCCGTCTGTCCTGAGCGCTAGAGCCGCCCCTGCTGTTCCTGAGCCGCTGACCGAGCAGAGCTGCCACGCCACGCATCAGGAGCTGCCAGAGCCGCCCTCCAGCTGCCAAGCGCCCAGCAGGAGCTGCAGAGCCGCCCCATTCAGGAGTGCAGGGGCGCGAGTCAGGAGCTGCAGAGCCGCCGCGCAGACTGCCCAAGCGTCAAGTGCAGAAGCCCGCCAGTGGCTGCCAGAGCCGTCGCCAGTCAGGAGCTCGCCAGAGCCGTCCGCCGTCGCAGGAGCTGCCAGAGCCTCCCGCCAGTCAGATGGACGCCGCATCGATGCCAGAGCCGCTCCGCCAGTCAGGAGCGTGCCAGAGCCGGCCCGCAGTCAGGACGCCAGAGCCGCCCGCAAGTCAGGAACTGCCAGAGCCGCTCGCCAGTCAGGAGCTGCCAGAGCAGTCCGCCAATCCGGAGCTGCCCGTCAGTCCTGAGCTGTCCCTCAGTCCTGAGCTGTCCCTCAGTCCGGAGCTGCCCCTCAGTCCGGAGCTGCCCCTCAGTCCAGAGGCGCCCCTCAGTTCAGTGGGGCCCTTCAAGAGGGTCGCCGCTCAAAGGACGCCAAGAAAGTGGACTAAGACTATGGTGGAGTGGGGTCCACGTCCAGCGCCAGAGCCGCCACCGCGGACAGATGCCCACCCAGACCCTCCCCTATAGGTTCAGGTTTTGCGGCCGGAGTCAGCACCTTGGAGTGGGGTACTGTCACGCCCTGACCATAGTTTGCTTTGTATGTTTATATGTTTTGTTTGGTCAGGGTGTGATCTGAGTGGGCATTCTATGTTGTATGTCTAGTTTGTCTGTTTCTGTGTTTGGCCTGATATGGTTCTCAATCAGAGGCAGGTGTTAGTCGTTGTCTCTGATTGGGAACCATATTTAGGTASCCTGTTGTCATTGTGGGTTGWGGGTGATTGTCTATGTTATGTTGCATGTMAGCACASTGTTTATATAGCGGTCACGTTCGRCTTATTCGTTTTGTTGTTTTTTGTTTAAGTGTTCTTCATTAAATATAGAAGAATGTATTCAAACCACACTGCGCTTTGGTCCGCTTCTTACGACGATCGTGACATACACTCTATTTACTTTTCGCTACACCTGTACTTTAAAAAAATTGTTTACCAGCATACCATAAATAGGGCAAACACCATTGAAGAGAAACTGTACAACACGTCATCGACTACAGAGGTTGATCTATCCATGTCTCTGACTTTCTGAGGGGGGCAGACACATAAAGACACCCAAACACACATACAAACAACTACAGACACATACCGTTCAGACCCAGATACAGATGTTGATGTAGATATAGCTGCAGTACATACACACTACACACACACACACAAACACACAGCCTCTGCTGATCCCATGTCCCTTTCCCCAGTGGGTGTAATGGGGCTGGCTGAGTCCAGAGGGCTGTGTTTATAGTCATTATAAGCTGCTGCTCAGGTTGATTTAGAGCCCCCAGCAGCCGCCCGTCAGCATGCGCTTTGCCAAGCACCACTTAAACTAATGAACATAAGCAGACTGTCATTACTCCAAATACAAGATGCTGAGCAACACCTCCGGCAATCTAGGGACGGGCTTACATTGGGCCAACGAAAACAAGAGAAATGTAAAGCTAACATTAGAATATAATTCAACGGTATTGTTATAATACTCTGACATTAAGTAATGATAGAGATGATTTGCGTTTATGTAGCACTCACCTCAAACACAAAACACTTGTGTTGGAGTAATAACTGCCCCCTATAACCCCATTGTGTTGTACCCACCTGCAGTTTTGCTGCTAACTGGCCTCCTATTCCACAGGGGGCAGTGTTCTGCTCTGGCAGAGCTTCATCTCCTCCAGAGAGCACAAACTCTAGAGACGTACGGAGTGGACCCTCACCCCTGCAAGGTAACTCCCACCACCTCTCCCCCAAACGCTCACCTTTATTTTCAATGAGTCCCACCATAACGCTGGTATGTTTGAGCTACAGACTTCTGGGCTGTACCATTGGCTTTGTCTATGTCTTCTGCATCCATAGATATCAATCAGTAGTCTGTTTGATTAACGGGAGCTGAGCTAGAGCTGTGTTTTGGGAGACAAGGGTGGATCCATTCGGACTCTCAAACATCTGTAGAGTCCGAATGGTTTGAGCTAAAACTATTAAAAGCTATCTATGAAAAGCTGGACATGCACATGTAACATGTTTTGCTCTATGACGCCCACAAACTACACACGAGTAGTTCGAAGGCAAGGGGTTCTTCTACATAGATAATAGGAATTCCCAGGACGTAAATGAAAAGCCCATTTTTGCTTGGGTCTCGGGACTGATAGGCTTAATGAATAGAACGTGACAGTTGTGATGGAGACGGTGTTCCTCTGCTTCCCTCTCATCCTCTCTGTGACTCACTGTTTGAACGGGTAACAGCCAGGGTATCAAATCGAACTAAGCTGATTAAAGGAGATATTTCATTTATTCTGTTTGAGCATTCACTTATCTGTTCTGCTTGTGTCATAAAGACCTTTTAATTCGGGAATGAACTGCAGCTGCGGCTTAAGCCTGAGTCAGTGTGTCACCATGCATTTACAGTACACTGTACAGTACTGCAGAGTGAGATTGGATGTAATACAGTAGTCTTGGCAGGAGTCTACTGTATGAGCTGGTATGAACTTTATGAATATTGGCATTGGTTCATTATGTTGTCAAGAGGATTATCATACAGTATGTCATCATGGTTTTGGATTAGCTGTATGTCTTACACAAATATGAATTTTGTTCCAGCAAATTTAAGTTTGAAGGGAAAACGTTCTATGTCATTGGAATTCAGAAAGAGGTAAGTCACAAACTCGCTTTGTCTTTGCAAACACAAAAAACATTTTCAAGATACATTTTCAACAGGAGATTTTCCCAAACATAATTCACAGTTCTCTGTGTTGTCCTGTGTGTAGCAACCCTGTTGTTGGGTTTCTGTAAGTATAGTTCATGCTTCATTACCTGCAGTGTTCTGTGTTTCCCAAATTGTTCCTCTGACTCACCTCAGGGTCGTTCCATAGGACTTGTGTTGTGGCTGTGTTGTGCCTCAACCGATGGCACAAGTCACTTTCTGACCACTTCCACCATGGGCAAACATGTATTTAAGGTTTTGTTTCAATCAAAAGTGTTGCAGTCAGAAAGTGATTGAAATCATATGGAACAACTGCTCAAGCTCATTTTCTATTACACTGTCAGGCTTTCCTTTGACTAGTATAATATTAGTCACTTCCTGTGTCTCAATGTTCTACTCTGTGTGTATGTGTGTGTCTGTGCGTGCATGCGTATGTGTATCCATGTCCGTGCATTCGCGCTTACCTTTATACCTTACGTTTGTCTGTTTCTGTATCAATGCTATGGGAAACATTAGTATAAGAGTAATTGTGCTGCACTGTTTCGGATTTCTCTCATGGGTAGGATGCACTGTAACACTGGTGGGTGTGTAACGTCTAGCCCCGCACCCCTGATATCTCTCATCCAGGTAGCCTAGTGGTTAGAGTGTTGGGCCAGTAACCAAAAGGTTGCTAGGTCAAATCCCTGAGCTGAAAAGGTAAAGATCTGTCGTTCTACCCCTGAATAAGGCAATTAACCCACTGTTCCTAGGCTGTCATTGAAAATAAGAATTTGTTCTTAATTTATGCCCTGAAAAATCTATTCAGTTCCTCCACATTGAAATGGATGGCGGCCAACTTGAAAATAGGCTGTTGTGACAGATTTTACATTAAATCTATGATGACTATATGAAACTTTTCCAATGGGTCTCCATGCTTTGTGGGAAGTTTGGTGTAGATATCATCTATGGTACGATGTGATAATAAAGCACATCCCAATGCTGCCCATTCTGTCTCATCAATATACCCAAAAATGCATACAGGTATGACCTTTGACCCCCCAAGATGGACCCATGGAGCTGTCATTAACATTCCAATTATGTTATACATTATTTCATACCTCAAGTTAATAACATATCAATTGCCTTATTTTGCTATGATTGTTCGCTGATAATACAAAATTACATTGCATATCCTCAATTATGTTGGTCCAAATAACCAATGCCAGTGATATCCACATTTAGCTACCTAAAGTGGTTATCATACCAAAACATAACCCACAGACATGGACCTTAATGAAAATTGTCATTTGATTTTGCCACACCAAAGTGGGAAAATGTGTGAAATTGGACTCATTTGGGGTGCATACTGTGTCTTCAATCATTGTGTAATCCATATTTGGCTCTTTTTGTGTTTTTTTAATGCTATTTTTATTATGTTAATTCAGAATGTATTATTTATGTTTTTTATTGTGAGCAATAAAACCAAATTCTGTTGTCATTGACATCAGAAAAGGGTCAAACTGACTAACTGCGCTACAGACTCCCTTTGATGACAAACAAATGCCATTCTAGAGCTCAATGCCACGAATACAGTTGATCTTTTTTAATTTCTATACTTCAACAATTTTGCCTCTGAAGTTACAAGCTATAAGTCCATGTGAAAACAAATCCCTTCCATCGTTTATTCATTATTTTATAGAAACAATATGTTCCTCCAGCTTGAATAGTGATTTCCTACTCATTCTAATGACACTATATATCCACTAGATGGGGGTGTTTTAACTAAAGTACCTACTTTTCCAAAACCCCATCCAAAGTAATAAATCAAATCAGGCTTTATTTATAGAGCACATTTCAGACATGAATGCAACACAATGCACTTCACAGGAAAAAACTATGAAAATAAAAACTGAAATATTTTCTACACAAGAAACATAAGAGGATAAAAAACAAAAGAATAACAATTTCAAACTAAAAGACTAAAAAAACACCCTAAGGTAAATGCACACCTGTTCAGTGTGCATTTACAGGTGATTAGAACGCTTGTTATGGGCATTTTTACACACGTTCATTACACCTGTTCAGTGTTCATTTACAGCTGATTAGAACGCGTGTTATGGGCACATTTTTACATGCGTTCATTACACCTGTTCAGCTTATTGGGTAAGGAATGGTGTTTTTGGAGTTGTTTTTGGATAATTGCCGAGAACAACTTATTTGGTCGCTAACGTCACATTTTGTGATAGAAAAAAAAGCATTTATGTATTGAAAAAAAGCATATAAAGTCTTCATAATTCATAATGGTATTTTCTTATTTTAATTAGCTATCCATCTGTCACGCCCTGACCATAGTAAGCTGTTTTTTCTCTGTGTTGGTTGGGGCGTGATAGTGACTAGGGTGGGTCATCTAGGGTTTTTGTATGTTTATGTTGGCCTGACATGGTTCGCAATCAGAGACAGCTGTTTATCGTTGTCTCTGATTGGGGATCATATTTAGGTGGCCATTTCCCTTTTGTGGCATCTTGACTATGTTTAGTTGCCTGTCTGCACTATTTTTGTATAGCGGCACGTTTCGTTTGTACTTTATTGTTTTGGTGAGTTTTCAGTTTATTAAAAATATGTGGAACTCTACTCATGCTGCGCCTTGGTCTCACTCATACAAAGAACGTGACACAATCATTTTTCCTTGTCTGAAGTATCAAGCTCTAAGTCCATGTGTGGAAGAAAATTACACTTTCCATCCACCAGATAGGATTGTTTTGATAAAAGTACCTACTTTTCCAAAACCCCATTTGTTTGATAAATAAATTAAAGCAATAATAGTCACTATACTTTCCAAACCACAAAGGCTGGATTAAAATGTTTTATAAAAATGTATAAACTTAAGGAGGCAGCAGAGAAAGGACCAGGGTGCAACACTTGAGAGAAATAAGCTTCTTGTGCATATGAAAATGTCTGGCATCTTTTATTTTGTTACCTTTATTAAACTAGGCAAGTCAGTTAGGAAAAAATATGTATTTACGATGACAGTTTAGGAACAGTGGGTCGACTGTCTTGTTCAGGGGTAGAACAGATTTTTACCTTGTCAGCTCAGGGATTTGATCTTGCAATCTTTCAGTTTACTAGTCCAACAGTCTAACCACTAGGCTACTTGCCTCAGATCATGAAACCAAGGCTTTACGTGATGCATTTATATTTTTGGTCAGTCTATATACGTCCATGTGAAAATGTGCTGCAAACTGAGACGTCACCGCTCAAATTGCTAATCCAATATTTTGAGAATAGCTGGCTAGCCATCTGTCCGCTACGTAACATGCATATATCTTATGTTATCTTAAGGCTACCTCTGCACCGTTTCTTTTGTCGTTGATGGGCTGTACATTTACCTACCTATTCCTTGACATTGTCCAAGTTCTGATTTCTCATTAATTCTCCCTTCCTCCTCCAATGTATTCCATATTGCCCACTTCCTCACCAGACAGTAGCAGCAAACTATTAGAAACGGTGCTAATTTCAATCAACATTTTAAAAAGGGTAGTAGACATTGACAGTAGACACTTCCCCGATCATAGTCTAGCTCAAAACTAATGAGACTGTTTAGCATGTAAAAATTAACAGTACAAAACATACATTATTTTAGCAAACATAAAATAAATGAGTTGACTGAATAGATATTTAATAAACGTTTCAAAACAATACATTATACTATAGACCTGCTAAATTATTCACATCCAGCATAAAAAATATTACAAACAGAATAAACAAAAATAATTATGTGTTTACTTCTGATGTAACAATTGTTCATGAAGCAAACATTGTATGACTTGGTGAAGATGTGGGAGAAAGAAGCTGTCTGTTTTCCTCCCCCTCATTCATCCGCGGCGCTCATTCTACATAGCATTTGGAGATTCCTGTGAACATCAACAGTCAAAAACATGTCATTCTGAACAGCAACATCTTCCTAACAAGAATTTAGACCAGTTGACAATTCAACAGAATTCAGTCTTGTTCATGATTATGATCGGTACAACATGAGACAGATAGCAAGTAAGTATATCAGATCGTATACCACGGTATATCACGGTATATACCATGGTATAGCTAAATAGGACAAATTAGCTAGCAAGTGCAAGCTACCTAGCTAAATTGCCACGTTACATTGTTGGCACGTTACAAATTGTCCGTGTTAAACAGGCTGACTACACCGCTCGCATCGCGTGCGTGAGCGTTGCAAAATAAATGTAGAAATCTATATTATTCAATTATTGCACCCACACTGCTCGCGCACGTCAACGAGCATCTGCGTTGCCAAGGGCTAAAATAGAAGTCCTTTCTATTTCTGACGCAGGTCACACTGCAAGTCCTGCCTCTCCCATCTCATTGGTTTATAGAAGCAGGTACCCATGTGCCATCTCCTCATTGATTTTACCCACGTGGGTGACTGAAAGACGAATGAGGTCTGTGGAGGTAATGCACCTAACAGGCTGACTACAACGCTCGCATCACGTGTGCGAGCATTGCAAAATAAATTTAGAAATCTATATTATTCAATTATTGCACTCACACTGCTCGCCTACGAGCGTCTGCGTTGCCAAGGGCTAACAGGCTCACCACACCACTCGCGTCGCGTTCGCGAGCATTGCAAAATAAATGTAGAAATCTATGTTATTCAACTATTGCACCCAGTCCTGCCTCTCCCATCTCCTCATTGGTTTATAGAAGCAGGTACCCACGTGCCAACTCCTCATTGGTTATACCCACGTGGGTGACTGAAAGACGAACGAGGTCAGTGGCGGTAATGCACCTAATTTATGAAAGTTGCCAATCGTAATATAAAGTCAAGAGAAGAAAAAGCCTGGAAGGAAGAGAGATGACTAGAAACGATTCGCTTGACCGTTTTATGTGTGGATTAATTGGAGGAGTAGAGGACCTTGTGCACTTCAGGTAAAATAACAACTCAATGTTTATATCCCAGGACAAATTAGCTAGCAACAGAAAGCTAGCTAAATAGGACAAATTAGCTAGCAAGTGCAAGCTAACTAGCTAAATTGCCATAAATGTTTAATGCTTTCGACCTGTTCCCAAATTATAATTGGTTCAGAGTTTGTTTTGATATTTTAACCTGCGTGTCGTGATCGCGTTTGGTGTGGGGGGACAAAATAAATGTATGGACGATGGCGCACAATGGTGCATGTGCGCAGCCGGTTTGGGTTCCGTGTTACTACACAAGCGTCCAGATAATGATGGGCATTCCGGCTCTTTTCAGTGAGCCGGCTTGTTCTGCTCAGCTCACCAAAAAGAGCCAGCTCTTTTGGCTCCCAAACGGCTCTTTAAAAGAAATATGTTTTGTATTTTTTCAATCCAAACAGTTTGGATAGTTTGACTATGATTGATGTTAAAACAATTCTAATTAAATTATATCATACTCATCCTTAACTACAATGTATTTAAAAATGCATTTATTTATGAAAAAAGCTATTAAACATTTGCATTTAAAGTATAATTTTTATTTATTTTTTACCCCTTTTTCTCCCCAATTTTGTGGTATCCAATTGGTAGTAGTTACTGTCTTGTCTCATCGCTGCAACTCCCGTACAGACTCGGGAGAGGCGAAGGTCAAGAGCCATGCTGTAACGTTTGTCGTCGGAATGAGACCAAGGTGCAGCATGGTAGGCGTACATTCTTCTTTAATTTAAATGTACACCAAAAACAATAAACAATACAACGACCGAACAGCTTCGTCGTGCAAACTACATGCACTCAAAACAAAGAAAACATCCCACACTGAAGGAGGGAAAAAGGACTGCCTAAGCATGATTCCCAATCAGAGACAACAATAGACAGCTGCCTCTGATTGGGAACCACACTCGGCCAAAAACAAAGAAATAGAAAACATAGAAATAAAGAAACTAGAATGCCCACCCTAGTCACACCCTGGCCTACAAAATAGAGAATTAAAACCTATCTATGGCCAGGGCGTGACACGTGTCCTCCGAAACACAACCCAACCAAGCCGCACTGCTTCTTGACATAACGCACATCCAACCCGGAAGCCAGCCGCACCAATGTGTCGGAGGAAACACCGTACACCTAGCGACCTGGTCAGCGTGCACATAATAGAATATTGCACAATATCAAAGAAAAATAAATGTGCAAAACTGCAGCATCACACTTAACACTAAACTGGTCCCTCTTTTCTCTCTTCTTTATTGCCATGTTATAACCAGCAGCACACAGCAATGCTGACCATATTTTGCTTTTATGAGAGATTTGCATTCAGAAATGCAAGCTGCCTCACTTTCGAGGGGCTGATGCGGTTTCTTCTCTCAGTAATTATTTGTCCCGTTTTCGAGAAGACCCTCTCAGGGTCTCTCTGTCATGACTTTAGTAAGCCGTAGGTAGAAAGAGGCCTTGTTCTTTCACAAGCTCAGAGGGGCTCCTCCAAATAGGATCGGACCTCCATTATGGCATCTGCTGAGCGATTCCTTCGCGCTGCATCCCCAGTTGCTCTCCCGTCAAACAGCATCCAAACAGCAGACGTTTGTTGCACTACTGCTAGTGCTTCTGCTCCATCTGATCCCTCTTCTTCCTGTTGCTGTGGTGCCTGAGCCAGCTGACTGCTGGGGCTGCCCCTCCCTGCTGCTGAGGTTATTCTTTGAAGAGCCTCATCAATCGCTCTGGCATCACTGAAGGCTAACTTCTTAAACCTGGGGTCAAGTGCAGCAGTTTCTGATAGCACGTGATTATATTCCATTCTGTGGAACTTTCTGTCCATTGATGAACATAGGGTGTCCATSAACTCTGTCACYTGTCCTGTGGTTACATTTGCTTCTCTCTGGTGGCTGGCTGTGATTCGCTGCAGACCCTTACACAGGAGTATCATTTTTGAGGCTGTCACATAGCTGAAAAGAMAGAACAGTAARWTWTTAGTTCAGGTTCATGTTTTGTCTACTGATACTACATTCTCATCTACTGCTCATATACATATATAATACTGGATTAAATAATGATGTAGTAATAACTGCTTACTGTACCTCTCTCCACTGAGCTCCACAGTGACCTGCTCAAAGGGTTCCAGGACTCTGCACACCTCCACCACCACCTTCCATTCCTCTTGGATCAGAGCATCAACAGGTGCATTGACAATTGCCAGCGCAGAGATGATGGCATCCTTTGACTCAAGAAATCGCTTCAACATATAAAATGTCGAATTCCACATTGTAGTGCAGTCTTGTTCAGGCCTCAGCTCAGGCATCCCCATTGTGCGTTGTGTAGACTTTAGTTTTTCAGCACCTACTGTGCTCCTGTGGAAGTATTCCACAGCTGCTTTCACTTTGTGCACAGTGGGCTTCATCACCTTCAGAGCATCTCTTACAATCAGGTTGATTGTGTGGGCAAGACATGGATGATGGGTCCATTTTAAAATGTTCATGGCTTTGGTTATGTTAGCTGCATTGTTGCTAACACAACAGACCACTTTTCCATCTACTTGCCATTCTCTGGCCACTCTCAACAGTTCCTCTGCCAAGTTCTGAGGTGTGTGTCTGTCGCTGAACTCAAAGCAGTCCAGAAGACAGCTAGACATCGAAAAATCTTCAATGAAGTGACATGTAACCAACATGTAAGAAATGGTTACCCTTGATGTCCAGCAGTTAGTGGTAAGGCACACTGCAGTAGCTTTTGGGGCTCTTTCCCACACTGAAGCCTGTGTGCTCTCATACAGTTGTGGAATAAGTGATTTAGAAAGGGTTTTCCTGCTTGGAATTGTGTACATTGGATTTAGAATATTGCTATAATTTTCAAAACCTGTCCTCAACGATCGAAAATGGCTGGAAATCGGTGGCAATCATTTTAGCCAATGCAATATCAATTTGGCCTTGTTTTGCTACAGACATAGACTTTGGCATAAACTGGTCCATAGAAGACTGCGTTGCTGTGGGTCGTGGAGTAGGCCTACTTGACTGAGTGGATACATCTCCACGTGTGGAGGTGCTGGCTCCACCACTATCACTAGCAGGTCCACTAGTTTCTCGAAGCTCCGCTCAGCTAGCTTCACAGTTGGGTGCACAGTTCGCATATGCCGGTGTAGGTTGTGCGTAGAACCGGCTTTATATGAGATTGTTTTTGCTAACTCTACATTGTCTCTAACATTGTCTACTGTTATGGATACAGGTATCCCGTGTGTGTATCCTGTGTGTGTATTTCTTTTCTCTCCTTCTCCCCTCAGATGATAATCATCCTTCCCCAATCAGTCACCAATCTGTCATCAATCAGAAGACACCTGCTCTTTTTTCCTTACCCAATCACATTCCCTCTCTCTAGAGCTCAATCTCTCTGTCATGCCATCTCTCTGTAGATCTCTTGTTTGGTTTAGCAACTACATGTCACTTTGTCCGTTACCCTTTGAGTATTGTTTTTGTTATGGTGTTTGACTGTTTGTTTGATGGTGGGAAAAGGGGGTACCAAGACAAGTCGCCCATGGGCATACACTACCCGTAGGTGAACTTTGTCTAAGAACACTAGTTAGAACTGCGCGGACCACCCACTGTATTTTTGGTTAGTTAGTTAGCTGTTATTGAAGTAGGCTAGTCTAGTTTAGGGGTGTTTTTGGATGGTTGTTTCTTTCCTTGGGTCCAGCTCAGCCCCTCTTCCTGCCCCCCCTTTACCGTGTGTTTACCAAATAAACCATTAGTGTTCGACGGTAGATTTATGTTGTCTGTGTTTATTCGTTCTCACTGTTACTTTTTCACTGTTATAATTTGCATGAGTTATGTTACGTGTCTCGTTGCCATCCCCCCTAGACTGTAGAGCCAAAGGGATTCGTAACATCTACATTATTAAAATGCATCCAAAAATGCTAATGTGCTTCTGACTCATTTTCCAGCTGTTGTTTTCACAGCTGTCCTTTCTTCTCTCTCCTCGGCTGTGTGTGACTGAGTTCGCTCGGCCCTCCCTCACGCATCTTTGGTTCATTGGTTGACACTGCGTGTCTTATTGACAGGAACAACAGGTGAGGCTGTTGGTCTGAGCAGACAGAACGTATGTGTGCACTTGAGAATTTAGGCCTATATTATTATTTTTTCTTCTTTGAATTAGTTAATTCTATTCATTTAAATCTTTTGATTATTCATATCTTTTTTTTTTTATAAATAGATTTGGCTCTTCTGATATGCGAGCCGGCTCCCAAGGTTCACCTTCAAGAGCCGACTCATTAGCGAACGACCCATCACTACTCCTCAGTCCGAGAAAACACTGAGAGAAAGCTATATGTCGCAGATTAGAAGTCCATAACGTTAAATAAATATAGCATTAGCCTTGGGATGCTTTAGGTATTGTTATAATTGTGTGAGACTATTGAAACATGTAACTTTGAGTTTTATCGTTGTTATTGATATAGTTATACAGAGTGCTAAAAAGTATTGCTGGTGCTAGCTAGCATGTCTTTCTATGATGCAGATGGTTAGCTGCTGATTTTTGCTAGCGTTGCACTAAGGGAGATGTAGTTTTAGCCCTCTAAGGTCTGAATGGGATAAAGGTGATTTCACGTTGTAGCTTGTTTGTATTAGTGTTTTTGTACGAGTTGTTGCATTTTAATACTGTCAACACTGAAAGCACCTAGAATTGTATTGGAGATGTGAGACAGGATATGTGTTTTACCTTCATGCTCCTCTATAGAACAACTTGTCAGATGGTGCATTGGAGACTGATGTATTCCTGTCCTGTCTTTTCATAACATTATTAGAGGTACATGTCACGAGAATTTCTAACTGAACTGTTTTATAACTATCTGTATCCTGGAGGTTGTAAAGCTCCAGTTGTAAGAAACAGACAGATTCCCAGGATACAAATGATCAGTTCTTTATTCAGAGAGCGCTCTGCCCCCCTAGTGCAGAGCAAGTCTTTTCATAGGCTACTCCCTGCTTAGGCAGGCAGTACTTTCCCACTACCCCCATACATAGTTATCTCGTCTCACAGTTGTACCCTGCTTGCATAGCTACAAAAGAATACAATACCCTAGTTATAATTCTAACCAAGCTACACACATCAGATTATATTCTTATGATTCTAACACATTTCACACAGATATACAGTTTTGGGTTGGTATATCTTAGAAGAATTTATATGTTTAAGGTAGTGACTATCAATCCACCCTTTGACTAAATATTACACACAAGCTGGATAAATGTATTTATAGCTCTATTGTCTACGAATTACTATTATACATTCTTTGTATTAAAGATAGTTTATTATTTTATTCTATACATTACGGCTTTATGTATGAATGTAATTGTGTGAGTCAGAGAAAACGCTGAGAAAGAACAACTTGTCAGATGGTGGATTGGAGACTGATGTGTTCCTGTCCTGTCTTTTCATAATATTATTGCAGATCGACATAAAAGCCCAAAATGGCAGCCCTAGTGTCGCTCTTCAATTCTTGGTTCTTCTATGGTACATAAACTCAGCAAAAAATGAAACGTCCTCTCACTTTCAACTGCATTTATTTTCAGGAAACTTAACATGTGTAAATATTTGTATGAACATAACAAGATTCAACAACTGAGACATGAACTGAACAAGTTCCACAGACATGTCACTAACAGAAATGGAATAATGTGTCCCTGAACAAAGGGTGTTCAAAATCAAAAGTAACATTCAGTATCTGGTGTGGCCACCAGCTGCATTAAGTACTGCAGTGCATCTCCTCCTCGTGGACTGCACCAGATTTGCCAGTTCTTGCTGTGAGATGTTACCCCACTCTTCCACTAAGGCACCTGCAAGGTCCCGGACATTTCTGAGGGGAATGGCCCTAGCCCTCACCCTCCGATCCAACAGGTCCCAGACGTGCTCAATGGGATTGAGATCCGGGTTCTTCGCTGGCCATGGCAGAACACTGACATTCATGTCTTGCAGGAAATCACACAGAACGAGCAGTATGGCTGGTGATATCATTTACACAGATAATTTTATGAAATGTTTAAAAAAAGGTATAACGTTTTTTTTTATCAATTAGTATATTTGAGTTTAACCACAATATTTGTTATATTATTTGTTTTTTCAGGTGGATTAAACTGAAATTGTAACCAACTTTCAATGGCTTGTTTAAAAAATAACAATATTTTGGAGATTATTTTATAACTAACTGAAATAAATAACTGAAAGTGAGTGGTTGTAATCTGAATAATGGCAAAAGGTCATTCTTGAACATGGGGTGAGACATTCTTACTAATTTACGAGAGAACCATTTCGGATTTAAGTATAACTTTTGTATGACTGATGCCTTTAGTGAGAGGTCTAATGCTTTAATATTTAATAATTTCTGCCCTCCGAATTCATATTCATTATATAAATAGGCCCTTTTAATTTTGTCTAGTTTGCCATTCCAAATAAAATTGAATATTTTTTGCTCATATAATATTAAAAAGCAGATCGCTGGGGTAGGCAAAAACCATAGGCAAATAGGTCAACTGTGAAATGACTAAAGTTAATCAGGGTGATTTTTCCACAAATACAGGTATTTTCCTTTCCATGGTAACAAGATCCTATCTATTTTTGCTAACTTTCTATTCAAATGTATTGCTTCAAAAGCCTAGAATCTTGCTAATCCAACTGCGTTGTCAGATTTAAAAAAGGATTTACTGCGAAAGAATATGATGCGATTATCTGAGCACAGAGCCCCATACCAAAATACTTTTTCAACCAGGGGCCTGTTGCACAAAAGTAGAATTAAGACATCCGGGATAAATGACTCAGCTGAGCTCAATGAAGCCAAAACATGTGCGTCCAGGCTTAATTGGTTGCACAAAGACCAAGCCAGGATGAGCAGACACGGATTCATTAAGCCAGGTGAAACCAATCCTGGATAGGTGCGCGCTCACGGCTCACTCAAATAGACCCCGCCACAGATCACAGATTAACTGATTTACCATGCAACTAGAGCCGCGTACTTTCCCCGTCGGAAGCACAAATCCTCATGGAGGCATACGAGGAGGTAAAGATATATTAAGAAGAAAGGCAACACCGCCACAGTGATAAAGCAAAGAGAAAAAGCGTGGCAAAGTATGCAGACCGCCTGAATGCGTAAGTAGTGCACAATTACACACTCACCGCTCCGCTGAAACATCACAATTACAATTCAAATATTTAATTCACATCTCCAAAAATGCAGTTGTACTGTAATTATGAAACGGTTAAATTTTTTATTGAAATGCACTGCAGATATGAGTGAAATTGTGTAAAGTAACTCCATCACACTGTATAAAGTATGATAAATTTTTGATATTTTTACTGAAAACAAGACAAAAATACCAAGTAATTTTTTGCAGTGTGACTCCATTAAATGTGTGTGTGTGTGTGTAGATTAAACATGAACGGGCCAAAACGGACATGGCAGCAGTCAAAATCAAATACAAGAACATTCTGCAGAATGGTATGGTCCCTACTAATATTTAACAAAGCACAAGCATATATTGTACCCAGAAGGTCGCTGCTCACACATTGTCTGTACTGTTTTAGCAGTGAAAAAGAATACCCACAGACAAGGCACGGGTGGTGGGTCACCAAAGGCTGACCTACCAGCAGAAGCCATGGCCTTGGAGCTAAATAAAGGCAGGCCCGTCTTAGAGGGGATCCCTGGGGGGAAAGAGACGAGCATAGGTCCTCCAAGATGCCACCCGCTTCATTCAAGGTATGTCCTTCCATCTCTACATGGGATACAACCACATTCATATTGAATCAATGGACTGTCTGACTTTGGTTTACCTATTGCCTTGCAGTGTCTGGCAGCACTGTGTTCCTGTTAGAGCCACCAGCACAAGCACCAGACGATGCTGATCCAGTGAGTACTCCATCAAAGGCATACTGTAGGCCTGGCATGTCTTGTCTACTAGCTTCAATATGAATCTGATTAAATGTGATAGGGTGAAGGCCCCAGTGCAGCAGCACAGCACATGATGGAGACGATGATGAGGAGGAGACCATCTCTCTGGATTCCAGAAGGCATGAGGTATCATGTTAAGACTGTGAAAGTACTATTTACTCTACAATGGTGAGGAGTCCTCATCAAAATCAAAAATCTAATTCTTTTACAGGACCCAGATGCTATACAGTGGAAAACCAGCCTGGCAACATAGTGCGTATTAATAAAAGGACACCACATCCTGCCAAATTCCACTGCGCTAATTGTATTGTGTTCACAGAGCTCACAAGCTATCAGAAAGTTGTATGGCAACCACCTCCGGCGCCAAATGAAACTGGCAGACATAGACATTCAGTACAGAAGAAAAAAGATGGAAAATCTTGCACTGGAGTCCGAAATAAAAAAGAGGACAATTAGGAAACTGGACCTTGAAATAAAAAACTTGAGAGGGAGGTGAGATATGCTTCAATGTACACTGTATGCTAACTGTAACACAAATGTATAATCATTATTTTTTCTTTCCTCCCCAGCTCCAAGAAGATGACACAGCTCAAAATAAAAATTAGGTATATTCTCGTAAAGTCAAGTGAGCCATGACATATGAGCTCTTATTGTGAGCACACAGGACGGTGGCATCTTTCTAAGGTTTTTTTATTTTCCCAGCATCAGTACAACCAAGTCATCGTTATAAGGCATCGCCCTCTTTGCCCACCCCCCCAGCACCAGGTGGGCCACTAGCCTATATGAAAGGCCAAAATTGTGTGTTCCTTTCTGCTCTGAATGGCATCCCATTCGTGCGAGATGTGGTGGATGAAGAAGCACTTGTGCTGAGGAGACCCTTCAGGCGAGAAAGGTCTTCAGGACGGTTTGACCCACTGGCCTTCCCTGATGACCATCTATATGAAAGGATACAGGTTTTCTGGCAGATGGCATCAGGTATCTATGCAACTACTGGGTCCCAGGATTAAGCACCGCACTGCACGGAGCCATGCACTGAGTGTGGAGCAAATGGTTTGTGTGGCCTTGCGCTTTTTTGCTAGTGGAGCCTTCCTGTACTCAGTGGGGGATGCAGAACCAGCTGAACAAGGCCACAATTTGCCGCACAATAAGGAGTGTGTGTCTGGCTCTCAAAGCATTAGCAGATGTCTTCATCTCTTCCCTGGCCCAAGAAGACTCTGACATCAAAGAGGAGTTCTATAGGATTGCAGGTAAGAGGATCTACAAATTACGGACAACTTGTTAACACAAGTAGGATACTCATTACTTTGTGTGACAGGTTTTCCCCAATGTCATTGGGTGCAGTGGACTGCACACACATAAGGATAAAAGCCCCCTCAGGTGCCCATGAGCCCGATTTTGTGAATAGGAAATCCTTTCACAGCATTAATGTTCAGGTGAACATAACTTTTGATTAATTGTCCATTGACGAACACTCTGCATTGCAGTGAATGTTGCATTGATTGGTGTAATATTCTCTCTTATGATTTCAGATGGTCTGCAATGCTGACTGTGTGATCAGCAATGTTGTGGCAAAATGGCCTGGCTCCAGTCCATGACTCCAGAATCTTTTCGGGCCTCTGAATCTATCAGTGCCTATCACAAGGTAAGCCACACAACCCCTATTTATAACCATCATGGGCTGTGTCAAGAATATCACTGTGTTATGAGGTAGTAATGATGAGATTTTGTGTTGACAGGTGAATTCTCTGGTGTGTTGCTGGGAGACAGGGGGTATGGCTGCCAGCCTTTTCTCCTGACACCTTTCACAGACCCCCAGGAAGCACAGCAGGCCTACAACCATGCCCATGCCAGGACCAGGGCCAGAGTTGAAATGACCTTTGGCCTCCTGAAGGCACGCTTTCACTGCCTTCACAAATTAAGGGTCAGCCCTGTTAGGGCATGTGATATTACTGTGGCTTGTGCTGTCCTCCACAATGTGGCCTGCCTGAGGAAGGAGAGGGCCCAGAGTGCCACCAGCCATGGACTGGGACAATCCGGCAATCTTCCCTGATGACGACAGTGGTCGGCTGCTGAGGACCAATATGTGTTGAATTATTTTAGTTAGTATGTGTGCTTTCAATTTTGGTTAAATATGTCCTGCGGTGGCAGAGGAATTTGGGTTTTTTTGGGTTCGTTTTTTGACGAATTTGGCCTCTTATGATGTTTGTGCGGTATTACTGTGTGTAATACAAGCTGCAGGGAGGCTACTGCATCCATTCATTTGTCTGTTCAGTTGATGTGTATGGATTTGTCCTGCATTTATTTTAGTGTGCAGACATGCAGGGTGTGTTATATACAGACCTTTGAATGTGTATGTATCATTTTGTTAATATGCTTGGATTCTGTGCTTTCCATCTTGTAGAGTCACTGTGACTTCAGTTTCGAAAGGAGCTGATGGTTACCTGCTTTGTTTTGTCCTTATTCAATAAAGGAACATAATGTTACACATTGTGTTTTTATATTCATATGGAATGTGTATTTGTTTATATGACAGAGTACTAGGGCCACACCTGAAGATAAAGTCATAAATTTATGAGGCTGGTTCTTTCTGCAGAAAAGCTACATATTGTTTTTACAGTTTTGATACTTAATATTCTGGCACATCAGCATGTCTTTGTTTTGAAACCATACTGAAGTACAATTCTCACGAAATGCCCAACATCTGTCATTTTAACAACTGTCTCCTTTAAAACAACTGGTTACAATATTATGACTTGTGTTTCTTCCCCCTCTGTGGCCCTAATATTCTATCATTTTATATATGCCTTATAGTCTATGGAAACTGTAAATTATCTAATGATAGCAACATCATCTAATCATTTTTTATCCAAAATCATTGAAATTAATGATCACAAACGTTTAAATAATACAAGTGGGTCTAGTTATATGTGATAACAATGTAAGTGAGCAGTGAAATAACTATTGGTTTCCATTTGTGTGACTGCTGACTGACATTAGGGATGAGATTAAATAGATCCTGGAATTTAGCCTGGTCTGGAGCAGGCTAGCTCAACAGAATAATCTCCATGGTAATTTATACCATAACATATCCTCCTGCCCCTATCCATCTTTAGTGCAACCGGATTACGGATCAATTGAGCCAGGTTCACCAAGATATCCTGGCTTAAATCCCTTATCCTAGTTTTGTGGCAACAGGCCCCAGCACAGGCGTACAAAATCAAAGATAGCAATGAAATAAAACGTTTACCTTTGAAGATCTTGCTCTGTTTGCAATCCAAGGCTCATTGTTACACAATGAATGGTCTTTTGTTCGGTTAAACCATTTTATAGCCTAACACGAAACATTTTGTGAACGCTTATCTCGTGTCATTCAATTTTCGACTAAACATTCGACGTAAATACACAAACTAAACCTGACTTTATCAGTCATGTTTGGTTTCCTTGCAATCAACTGTTTGTTTGTAACACAACCAAACTTGATGGGTCATTTCGTGGGACGTATTGACCCGAAAAAAACGATTGGAAGACAACAAGTAACGACCTCATTGTGCACCAATTATATGACGGCTGTTTCGTTGATTGACTGTATTTTAACCCAATGACCACTGATCGTCTTGAAATCTAGCTGGGTAGATAGCAATGAGCAGAGGTAAACGGCAATATCTAATGTTTGTGTTTTGGAAGACCAACCCATGTAGTAAACTCCGGCGTAAAGATTGTCATTCGCCATTGAGTTCATACTGGAGTAGCCAAACTCATTACGCACAGCACTGTTTCGGTAACAAGCATCTTCAGATGTTTATATTGTAGCGACCCGCACAGACAGCTGTGTGTATGTGTTAGGCTAGTAGGTGGTTATGTTGTACTGACCAGTACCCAGTGTTCGCGGGGTCCGACATGTCAATCAAACTGCTATCTGCCAATCACGGGAATGCCTGGAATGTTCTGATGCCGGGCATCCTGGTGGTTGGCGGAGTGGCGTGGAGGGGGTTGGCAGGAGGATTGAAGTTAAGAGCAGGTTTAGCCTTTGTTCCTCTTCTTACGTCTGGGCTTCACAAGAGAAGGTCACGATTGGCTTGTGGGTTATCTGTCATTTATTTGGCGTGGGCTATGGCCAAACAGTAGCCTGTGTAAAGTTGGTTTAATAAACCGTCAATTCGCAAACTCAAACTCTGTCTGGACGATTGTTCATTTATGATCTAGTCAGGTCATTAAAATATATCGAAATCATGGCGAATAAGTCAGGGAAAGCTAAATCTAAGACTAGATATACGAAGTAGACAAAATTATTTGATCGTGAAAGTGAAACATATGCTTTTGGAAGACGACTCAGTTAGCGACCATGACTCAAATGGAAGCATATTTTTTGAACGGAGAGGACATTGTTTTGGACTGGTAAGTTCTTCTCATGCTAAAGCCTTGTTTGAGAATTAATAATATAAAATATTATTTGTGATTGTTTTTACATTTTATTTGCAATATATAAAAATGTAATGAAATGTGTAAAGTACACACATTGGCTATACTTCCTCCAGCGCATGCTTCCTCAACTCAGTCTACATATTATGGATTAGAGGGAGCATGGTCGAGATGCGCGTGTCTCCCGCCAACGTGTCCATCCCCAACGTGTGTCCATCCCCCTCTGAAGCTGGTTCATCCAGCTGGACCCCTGCAGTCTCTGGCTCCAGACCTCCCGGGCCATCTAGAGGTAAACTGTTCATATTTACTCTTGAGGGCTATATAAATAGATTTGATAGAGGACTGAGGGTCTTCCAAATATTGAAAGTGTGTAAATAGTTACCCATGTTATTTTGTAAATGTATATTTTTTTTTTCAAAAAAAATTCTTCATTTTTCCCCCTCCATTTTTGGGGGGGGTGTGTTAGAATACCATTTTGGTATTTTGTATATAGTTATGTTTCAAAATGTATACCTTCACCAATTTGGCCACATTTGGGCTACTTGTGTGGGACACCTGGGTGACTTCATGATAAATGTCATGTAGCACACTCATTTTGGAACTTTGCACAAGTACTGTTGCCCTCTTATGTTTTTCACTGAAATTGTCCCCATATTCATATCTGAATGTTTATTTTATCTTGTTCATTTTAAAGATGATGATACAACAATTAAAAAGAAAAAAACGTATGGTTTTTTCATTGTATTATCTAAACCAGATCTATTGTGTTATATTCTCCTACATTCAATTCACATTAACACAAACTTCAGAGTGTTTTCTTTCAAATGGTACCAAGAATATGCATATCCTTGCTCCTGGACCTGAGCTAGAGGCAGTTAGATTTGGGTATGTCTTCAGGTGGAAATTGAAAGAAGGGGGGGGGGGGGTAGCTGTAAGAGGAAAAAAATACATACAATTCGCCTCGGTTAGTGGATATGCTTAAAGTACATTACTTCCTCTTTCAAAATATCGCATTTCTATCTTGAAGATTGAAAAATAATTTGATGCATTTTTCCCCATATTCCATCCAGTTTGCTTTATTTTTTATAATATATTACACTAGATCTTTCTTGAATTAAGTTCCTCCATTTCTTTTTTCTTCAAACTTACTCTGAGCCTCTATGGTAGAGTTTTTATTGTTATCTATCTGTACTGTTAGTCCTTCAATTTCCTTTGTTAATATGGACACTTTTGACCTAAATTGCTTTTGTTTTATAGATGAGTACTGAATTGCATAGCCTCTAAAGGCACATTTAAAAGTGTCCCATACAATAAGGGGATCTGCTGTACCTATGTTATGTGGGAAAAAGTGAGTTATAAATTATTCTGTCCTAGTTTAAAAGAAAGTTATCATCCAGTAGGCTTTGATTACATTTCCAATATTCTCGCCCACGTGGAAATTGTGTAAGAGTAATATATATGCCAATTATGTGATGGTCCGACCGCATTCTGTCCCCTATCAACACTTTTTAACCTTTTGGTGCCAGAGAGAATGACATAAGAAAGTAATCAAGACGATTAGCTTGATTAAGCCTCCACCATGTATATCTCACTAGGTCAGGGTATTTGAGCCTCCATATAGCAACAAATTCCAATATATCCATGATTTCCTTAAGTGCCTGAGTGTAATAGTTTGTAGTGTGATTTACTTTATGGTCCATAGAGGTATTTAAAACTGCATTATAATCTCCCATCACAATAAGGGTCTTATGTTGCTTGTAGGGTTGATACATTATGTATATTTTCAAAGAAGCATGTATCATCATCATTTGAACCGTATAGGTTAATAAGCCATCTCTGTTTATGGTCCAATAACATATTTAAAATCATCCATCTACCTTGAGGATCTGTTTGGACAATTTGCACATTTGGATCAAAACTACTTTTAATTAATATCATCACCCCTTTTTGAATTTCTTTTCCCATGGGAGAAATATATTTCACCCTCCCCAGTCCCTTTTCCACAAAACTTTATCTAAAATTGTTGAATGAGTTTCCTGTAAACAATATATATTATATTTGTTCTCTTTTAGCCAGGTAAATACTGATCTTTTCTTATTATCTGCTAAGCCATTACAATTACAACTGGCTATACTTATTTCACCAATTACCATATTGAGACAAGTTTAAATTATATTTATCATAATATATGTTTGCACCACCCGATGTCACAGGAAGGCCAAAAAGATCAAGGACAACAACCACTCGAGCAACTGCCTGTTCACCCCGCTATCATCCAGAAGGCGAGGTCAGTACAGGTGCATCAAAGCTGGGACCGAAAGACTGAAAAACAGCTTCTATCTCAAGGCCATTAGACTGTTAAACAGCCATCACTAACATTGAGTGGCTGCTGCCAACACACTGACTCAAATCTCTAGCCACTTTAATAATGAAAAATTGGATGTAATAAATGTATCACTAGTCACTTTAAACAATACCACTTTATATGTTTACATACCCTACATTACTCATCTCATATGTATATACTGTACTCTATACCATCTACTGCATTTTGCCTATGCCGCATGGCCATCGCTCATCTATATATTTAATGTACATATTCTTATTCATTCCTTTACACTTGTGTATAAGGTAGTTGTGAAATTGTTAGATTACTTGTTAGATATTACTGCACGGTCTGAAATAGAAGCACAAGCATTTCACTACACTCGCATTAACATCTGCAAACCATGTGTATGTGACCAATAAAATTTGATTTGATTTAAAACACACCATTAAAAGTAACATGATGATTGAGTGTCTATATAGCTGCACCATGATATTTGCATTGCTACCGGCAAAAGCATTTCCATCACCCTCACCTCGATTTATATTACATATAGCTATTAAAATATATATTTAAAAATTCCTGTTCATCTTCATTTCCATAATTACCCATGACTATTTGTAGTAATGTAGGCAGTTTATGCAAAGGATTGTTACCTCTTACCAGTATTGCCATTACAAAAATTACATTTGGGCAAGCAATTATTATTTTAGCAAACAATTACTGTGATTCATCCTATATTGTCCCTAACATCTTTTACTCCCTCGCAACAGTTGAGACACACGCAACCCCTTTCCCCCACAAACAACCATACACTCAGATGCTCAACAGTTGCACCATCCCAGAGCCCAACTCAGATCCACCCAACATTGAGGGAGGATATACACAGTTGGCTGTGTATTGGGTTAACACCGTCAAGGATTCTGGTACTTGCACAGAATTGGGCCATAAGGGAAAAGTGACTGGAGTACTTTGTGACTCCAGGGGACATACAAAACCATGATGCAAAACTTATGCCATCAGTGTCACGGAAGACGTTAGGAAACACACAGCGAAACTGGAATTTATCAACAATACATCCACAAGAAACACCTTGTCCTTGTGCTGATGACAACACAGATTAGAAAAAATGTAATGGCCTGTAATAAGGCCATGGTCTTCATGGATGTCAAAGTCTGTTAATATTTTGAATGTACAGCGATACAGGATGGCTTAAAGCGACAGCTACCCTGGGTAAACTGATTTGACCATCTACAGTGAAGCATGACAGATGTGCTTCTTTGTTGGACATGCGGAATTATACAATGGGTGGGTCTAATCCTGAATGGTGAAAGTTAAAACCGCATTCCAGCCGTTGTCTATTCCACAAATTACCACCGGCTAAACCTATGATATTGAAATACCTATTTACTCTGTTCAATCTCACTGCGCAATCCACTGTCTCATCAACCCTGCCAGGAAATGTATAAACTTGATCTCCACTATAAAAAGCATCTAGACATTATCTCCCATTTCTTTTAGACTAGCATTTGGTTTTCAACAGCAGAGATTTGTATAAACATTGCCGTCTGTCTCAGACCTTTTCAATATTGAATTGCGATCTCCACGGTCCCATAGAAATTGAATGTGTCCGAACGACACTGACAGCAAATTGAACTGGTTGTCAAAGCAACATACAAAACTGTTATCAGTTCACTGGCTAAATCAATACTTTGTTGCGAAAACTAAAATGGATGAGTGGAACATTTATTTTTATATTTTCGGCGGCATGACTATGGATGAATGGGGAAAAGAGATGGCAATAATACCCAGGCATGCATATTTGGAGGATAGTGCATTGAATGACCAAGAGAAACGCCGCAACGAAAAAAAACACCTTTAAGAATACAAACTGGGCTGTGCGTTGCTTCGAGTGCTGGCTAGCAGGAATGAAAAGTTGTTGACTTCAAAACTGTCACTAAGGAAGAGTTTAACATCCATCTACAACAGTTTTATGGAAATGTACGAAATGGGAAGGGGGGAGCAGTACAGTGTAAGTAGCTACCTGGCACTCCTTAGTGGGCTCAACCGGTTTCTAAATGACCCACCCATCGGTCGCAGCTGGTGCCTTGTAAAGGATACTAAAATTACCACCTCGAATCATGTATTTCTGGTGAATATCAAACAGCTAAGAAGGCAAGGAAAATATATCACAAACAGCCACCCTCCCATCACCGATAAGGACATGATCCAGCTCCAAAACTCCCAGGCTCTGAATCCCGGTACACCAAAGGGTCTGGTCCAGAAAGTGTGGTTCGACCTCCAGTTACACCTGGGTCGAAGAGGAGAACTGGCAACTTTAGCCCAACTCATCCTTCGTAAAAACAGACGAGAACGGTCTAATGTATGTTGTTCATAGCCTGTTTGTTATTTCTAAGTCGCACTCGTAATTAGGCTACTGGAAAACAATATTATAACACATTCTCTCTCTCTCAGATACGCCACACTCGAATATAACAAGGCCACAAAGAATCCTTTGGACCCAAGGGAGTAGCATCCCTAGATTTGTGTCGGGACTATATCTTGTGGAAGGATGAAATAGTACGAATAAATTGAGCAAAATAACGATTAATGAAAATATGTCGATCATTTGAATATGTTGGTAACCCGTTGTATAAAAGTGATAATGCCCTCGAAGCCAGTGTTACCGGTTTGCCCCGTAACAATATATCCAACAAAACACCGGCTTCGAGGGCATGATCAGTTAATCATGAAATGCGCAAGCAGGTTGTGTACGTTGTGTTTGGTTTAACAGATTGTGCCAGGAAAGTAGGTGTATGCATCTTTTGTTTTTGGGGATATTTTACAACCCCGTACAGTAGGTGGCGGCAATACACTGAGCGGAGTCTGCCAATAAACCTCAAAGAAGAAGAAGCCGGCGTACATTATACCTGCTCCTTTCGCTGTTAGCTGAAAATCCCGTTTGAGCAAATCGAAAAATAAATTGACCGCAGGTTCAAGTCACTAATGTATTACTTAAGTGTAATCGGCGCATATTGTATTTATTTTTAAAGAGGATAGCTAACTGTTCTGTTGTAATAGGCATTACACATACGTTAGCTAGCCTGCTATTTGCTAAGTAAGCTAATAGCTAGCAAGGTTCTCTTAAGGTTTTGAATCACATGCGCGAGTAGCTCAACTAGCAAGTTGACGTTAGCGGTCATTAAAAAAAGCTATATAGCTCGCTAACCCACCCTAATATTATATTTTCATCATTTGGTTGCAGTGTATAGTGTTTTTGAGATATTAGGAGTACACCGCAAACGTTGTCGTTTATGGGATAATGTCAATGAAGCAGGCCGGTGGTAATCGCAAACCCGGCGGTGGTGCTGCCGCTGGGGCCGGACGACAGAATTTGGGCAGGTCGGTGATTTATTCAGTCGACATTTTAGTTAGCAAATATAATGCCAACGTTTGAAAATTAACATAAGCTTATTATGCTCTTAGTTACAGGAGCTGACATTTCCGCGATAAACGTCAAAACGTGTTATGTGAATGCACATTTCAGTGGGGCCTGACTGCTTACTACGTTGTTGGTGGTCAAGTTTAGCCAGCCAGCTAGCAAGTTAGGCCTACGAATCATGCTGACACACAATCCAGCAGTATTGCGGTACTTAGTTATTTTGGTAGCTCCATCTGTTTGTTAGTAGCTAACGAGTATTGAGAACATTAGTAAGCTAGCAGTGGTTGCTGGTTTGTGTCCTGTGTCAATTGCTTCCCAGGATAACCCTGTGACAAGAGGATGCATATACAGCAACTAATCAAACGTATATACTACATAACTAGCTTCTTCACTAGATTTAGGCTACGTTAGCCAACTACCATTAATTCATGCCATTGTATCAGCATCAAATGGTATTATTGGATAAGTCGGCTAATTCTAGCTACCAATTTGTAAGCCAGGGGTGTATTCATTACGGAAACCGTTTGCTCCTTTTACTTCTGGTTCTGAAATGGTAAACGAAACTGGGCGGGACCTACCTGATTTTGTCCAATAGAAACTCTTGTTTGAGTTTGTTTTGAGTAAATGGTTTGTTGCAAAACGTTTTGCAACAGAATCAATGTGATATTATACTGAACAAAAATATAAAATGCAACATGTAGTGTTGGTCCCATGTGTCATGAGCTGAAATAAAGGGTCCCAGAAATGTTCCGTCTATACAAAATCTTCTAAAATTTTGTGCACAAATTAGTTTACATCCCTATTAGTGACATATCTCCTTTGCCAAGATAATCCATCCACCTGACATTATATGCTGGGGACAATAAAATGCCACTAAAGTGTACAGTTTTGTCACAACAAAATGCCAAAGATCTCTCAAGTTTGTCCACCAGAGCTGTTAGAGAATTGAATGTTAATTTCTCTACCATAAGCTGCCTCCAACATTGTTTTAGAGAATTTGGCAGTACGTCCAACCTGCCTCAACCACGCCAGCCCAGGACCTCAAATCCGGCTTCTTCACTTGTGGGATCGTTTGAGACCAGCCAGCAGGACAGCTGATGAAACACGACTATTTCTGTCTGTAATAAAACCCTTTTTTGGGGAAAAACTCAATCCGATTGGCTGGGCCTGGCTTCCATGTGGTTGGGCCCTTGCCCAATCATGTGAAATCCATAGATTAGAGCCTAATTTATTTAAATTGACTGATTACATTATTTGAACCAACTCAGTAAAATTGTTGCATATTGGGTTTATATTTTTGTTCATTATATGTTTTCATACTGGGTGTTACAAGAAAGCCCTATACATACGCTGCCATAGATTTTTAAACTAACCTATGCTTGGTGATGCCGCCTTTGTTCTCGATTTGGTAAAAAAAAGTATCTTCGAAATGTCCTTGGTTCAACAAAAACACAAAGGTATGAAATCCATGTTTTGTACAGAGTGAGAAATGCTTCCTGCATGTGGGTAGATATGTTTTGTTTGCACTGTGTGACGTCCTGTCATCTACAGTGCCTGTAAAGTATTCAGACCCCTTGACTTTTTCAACATTTTGTTACATTACAGCCTTTTTCTAAAATGGATAAAATAAAAATCCTCAGCAATCTACACACAATACCCCATAATGACAAAGCGAAAACAAGTTTAGAAATTTTGGCAAATTTATAAAAACATTTAAACAGATACTTAAATAAGGTTCAGACCCTTTGCTATTAAATATGAAATTCAGCTCAGGTGCATCCTGTTTCCATTGATCATCCTTGAGATGTTTCTCCAGCTTGATTGGAGTCCACCTGTGGTAAATTCAATTGTCTATATAAGGTCCCACAGTTGACAGAGTAAAGACCAACCCATGAGGCCAAAGAATTGTCCGTAGAGCTCCGAGACAGGATTGGGTCAAGGCACAGATCTGGGGAAGGGTACCAAATCATTCCTGCAGCATTGAATGCCCCCAAGAACACAGTGGCCTCCATCATTCTTAAATGGAAGAAGTTTGGAACCACCAAGACTCTAGAGCTGGCCACCCGGCCAAACTGAGCAATCGGGGGAGAAGGGCCTTGGTCAGGGAGGTGACCAAGAACCCGATGGTCACTGACAGAGCTCTAGAGTTCCTCTGTGGAGATGGGAGAATCTTCCAGAAAGACAACCATCTCTGCAGCACTCCACCAAATCAGGCCTTTATGGTAGAGTGGCCAGACAGAATCCACTCCTCAGTAAAAAGGCACATGACAGCCTGCTTGGGAGTTTGCCAAAAGTCACCTAAAGACTCAGACCATGAGAAACAAGATTCTCTGGTCTGATTAAACCAAGCGTCACGTCTGGAGGAAACCTGGCACCATTCCTACGGTGACCCATGGTGGTGGCAACATCATGCTGGGGGATGTTTTTCAGCGGCAGGGACGGGGAGACTAGTCAGGATCAAGGGATATATGAATGGAGTAAAGTACAGAGATCCTTGATGAAAACCTGCTCCGGAGTGCTCAGAACCTCAGACTTGGGTAAAGGTTCACCTTCCAACAGGGCAATGACCCTAAGCACTCAGTCAAAACAAAGCAGGAGTGGCTTTGGGACAAGTCTCTGAATGCCCTTGATTGGCCCAGCCAGAGCCTGGACTTAAACCTGATCGAACATCGCTGGAGAGACCTGAAAATAGCTCTGCAGCAATGCTCCCCATCCAACCTGACAGAGCTTGAGAGGAACTGCAGAGAGGAATAGGAGAAACTCCCCAAATACAGGTGTGCCATGCTTGTAGTGTCATACCCAAGAAGACTCAAGGTTGTAACTGCTGCCAAAGGTGCTTCAACAAAGTACTAAGTAAAGGGTCTAAATACTTATATAAATGTGTTTCAGTTTATAAGTAGGCCAGATCTAGCTGCTATCACGTTGGTGTCTACTGATGGGTTGGTTGTTTAACAAAACCGAAGTGTGCTCAACTATGGGGCAAAACAGACTGGGCTGGCTCAGATGGTTTCCAACATGTAAACTATATTTCTCCAATGTTTATTGAAAACATAAATACATTTGCACAATGAGAACATCTTTCATACATTGTTAGTTAGCTAGCGGTTTTAGCCATATTAGCATTGACATGAAATCAGTCAAACACCCCAAAACAAGACCTGGTATCAAGAACAATATGAATCTAGCTGAAATCACTCACAATTTTCCACGTGGCAGTTTGTCAATGTTGATAGTTATCTGGCCATCCAGAATAACATCAACTCATGGACTAATGCCCCATTGAAGCGTGCGCATAATTTGACGTTGTTAGCTAACCCATCTATGGAATAGCCACCCCGTTAAGCAGACAGCAACTGATACATTTTTTTCAATGTCTTCATTTATCCACCATCTTTGGCGCAACGCTTCAGGGGTCCGGAACATGATTACAAATAATTTGTAGACTGCAAATTGAACGCAAAAATCCCAAACAGATATTTGACTAAAACAATCATTTCAAACCTTGCTTACATTTGTATACAAGCACATATGTCTCTTATGCATGGGAATACGTTGGAACAGATTTCCAAAATTCTTATCTCTTCGAGCCGATTTACTGGTTTTTACACTCTTATGTCCAATAGAAAACTTGAGGGGCCTAATAAAATGTGGGCCGCTAGTTGGGGAACCCTGTTGTATCGTCTTTGATGTGGCCGCATCATCTGGAAATGACTAGTTCCTGCAAATATGTTGGGAAATGCAAGTTGTCTGGCAGCTAAAATGGTGAGGGAACTTCAGTCTGTGCAAAATGTGGATTTAATATCTTACCGAGTTTTCACTGGATTTTGTAGAACCAACTGCAACTGGTCACCGAATCGGGAACGAAGAAAGTATCGCCAATAACAGTTGGGGAAAATGTATTGCGAGGCTTTTCATTAGCGAACCTCTAACACGGGTGTCAATCTTGTCCCACGGAGGGCTTGGTGTCTGTGGGTTTTGTTTTTAAGACCTTGACAATCAGGTGAGGGGAGTTCCTTACTAATTAGTGACCTTAATTCATCAAGTACAAGGGTGGAGCAAAAAGCAGCGGACTCTGTGGAATGAATTTGACACGTGCTCTAACGGGTATGGAGAATCACAAATCCCGTTACCAATTATGTAGCAAGGCTATGTTAGGATACCACCACCTTTCTACGCAACGTTTTGCTTTTACATCTTGTTGCAAGATGGAGGCTTTGGCACCGACAATTGAAGGTAAAAATTGCCTAGCTACCTTCAATAGCTTCCTACCTTTTTGTTGTGAAGTCACAATCACAGCAATAGTGTTGCAATCATTTTGAAGTTGTAATATAAGTGGGTGCGTGCGAGTAAGAAGGGGGGCGGGGCGGCCAGGGGGTTTGGGTCAAAGAGAATTTAGAGACCAACGACGGGCTTTCAACCTTGGTGTTGTCGCTGCTACTTATGTAAAATTGTGCCCTTGAAAGATGACATTTGTAAAAACTACCGTTAACCCGATGGGCTTGATTTCAGCAGCATTTCAGTCTATTTTGACAGTAAACTATTGGCAGGACTACAGTACGCGTTTCATTGGAGTCCAGACCCATGCATATAATATACAATGAAGCTCTCATCATATGAGCTGGGGGGGTCTAGCATGAATGTAATTCAAGTCACATGTTTCCTAATCCAAAAGGAAATTATTGTGTGTTTGTTGTAAAGTGAAGTAACCACTGCACACCTAGTGAGCAGGCCATATTTCTAGTTGAAACTTGCCCTAATGACAATGATATTGACCATTATTTTTGGCTTTATTCAGGGGACGGCATAGTGCCAAAGGTACTTCGGCAGCAGTAAGTTAAGTTTAATAATTTATTACATTTTTCTAACCCATTATTTGTATTGGGCAGGTGAAGTTGGAAGATCGCCTAGATTGTGAAATTGAACGGTATTTTATTTACTATTGGTTTCTTTCCTAATGAGAGAAAAAAAACAGCACACTGGTACATACTCAGTTGCTTGGTTTGTCACAGGCTTTGTCCACAATGAGTGCAGATGTTTCCTTTGGCGTTATTTTGTTTTGGGCTCTCAGGTTTGAATTGTATGATACATTTTTTTTTTTGTCTTTCAGGTTGTCTTCAACGGTGTATATGCAAACATGAGGATGGTCCATGTCTTGACATCAGTAGTGGTATGTTCCCTCCTGTTCTTATTATTCTTAGCTACCCCCATCACTTTATGCATGATCAAGGCTGGCAAAACTAAACTAATTAAGGACATATTTCTATAGACAGAGGTAGCAGAGCAAGCTATATATGGAAGCTGTCCCCACTCCTCATAGCAGGGGAAATACTGGACATAGTTAATGGTCGCTGGAATCCTTATGACAGCACGCTACAAGAGCTGTCGAGTCATGGAAGGGGTAACATGGAGTCAAAAAAGTATTGTATTGCATATCAAGCAAGTAATAGTCACATGTTTGTCCACAAAATCTGCACTTGCGATAATTACGCCATGTGTGATTGACAGATACATTTGAAAGAACAGAGGCATCTGTTTTTCGGAGTGAATTTGCAATGAATGAATTATTCAGCTTTTTAACTGCATGTTTTTCTAAACTCATTGTTTTAAAATGATTCTCTCGTACTTTTGTATACTTTTCAGTTAGTAGTTCTGAAAGTAACGCTCATGAAACAAAAGGGTCCTCGAAAATTGCGTACTACATCACATACAGTTGAAGTCGGAAGTTTACATACACCTTAGCCAAATACATTAACTCAGTTTCACAATTCCTGACATTTAATCCTAGTTAAAACCCCTGTCTTAGGTCAGTTAGGATCACCACTTTATTTTCAGAATGTACTATTATTCTGACATTTCAGTGATTTCAGCTTTCTTTCATCACATTCCCAGTGGGTCAGAAGTTTACATGCACTCAATTAGTATTTGGTAGCATTGCCTTTAAATTGTTTAACTTGGGTCAAATGTTTTGGATAGCCTTCCACAAGCTTCCTACAATAAGTTGGGTGAATTTTGGCCCATTCCTCCTGACAGAGCTGGTGCAACAGAGTCAGGTTTGTAGGCCTCCTTGCTCGCACACGCCTTTTCAGTTCTGCCCACAAATGTTCTATATGATTGAGGTCAGGGCTTTGTGATGGCCACTCCAATACCTTGACTTTGTTGTCCTTAAGCCATTTTGCCACAACTTTGGAAGTATGCTTGGGGTCATTGTCCATTTGGAAGACCCATTTGCGACCAAGCTTTAACTTCCTGACTGATGTCTTGAGATGCTGCTTCAATATATCCACATACATTTCCTATATCATGATGCCATCTATTTTGTGAAYTGCACCAGTCCCTCCTGCAGCAAAGCACCCACACAACATGATGCTGCCACCCCGTGCTTCACGGTTGGGATGGTGTCCTTCGGCTTGCAAGCCTCCCCCTTTTTCCTCCAAACATAACGATGGTCATTATGGCCAAAC
Organism: Salvelinus sp. IW2-2015; assembly: GCF_002910315.2. Classification (NCBI taxonomy): domain Eukaryota; kingdom Metazoa; phylum Chordata; class Actinopteri; order Salmoniformes; family Salmonidae; genus Salvelinus; species Salvelinus sp. IW2-2015. The sequence goes on from NC_036872.1 coordinate 567,550, forward strand.
AGTAATATTTTTATTTCATCAGACCAGAGGACATTTCTACAAAAAGTACAATCTTTGTCCCCATGTGCAGTTGCAAACCGTAGTCTGGCTTTTTTATGGCGGTTTTGGAGCAGTGGCTTCTTCCTTGCTGAGCGGCCTTTCAGGTTATGTCGATATAGGACTTGTTTTACTGTGGATATAGATACTTTTGTACCCGTTTCCTCCAGCATCTTCACAAGGTCCTTTGCTGTTCTGGGATTGATTTGAACTTTTCGCACCAAAGTACTTCCTCTCTAGCAGACACAACTTATCTCCTTCCTGAGCGGTATGATGGCTGCGTGGTCCCATGGTGTTTATACTTGCGTACTATTGTTTGTACAGATGAACGTGGTACCTTCAGGCGTTTGGAAATTGCTCCCAAGGATGAACCAGACTTGGAGATCTACACTTTTTTCCCCCCCTGAGGTCCTGGCTGATTTCTTTTGATTTTCCCATGATGTCAAGCAAAGAGGCACTGAGTTTGAAGGTAGGCCTTAATACATCCACAGGTACACCTCCAATTTACTCAAATGATGTCAATTAGCCTATCAGAAGCTTCTACAGCCATGACATAATTTTCTGGAATTTTCCAAGCTGGTTAAAGGCATAGTCAACTTAGTGTATGTAAACTTCTGACCCACTGGAATTGTGATACAGTGAAATAATGGCAAACAATTGTTGATAAAAACTGCTTGTGTCATGCACAAAGTAGATGTCTTAACCGACTTGCCAAAACTATAGTTTGTTAACAAGAAACTTGGAGTGGTTGAAAAACAAGTTTTAATGACTCCAACTTAAGTGAATGTAAACTTCCGACTTCAACTGTATGTGCACCACGTTATTGCTCTCGTTCTCACTCTGCTGTATGTGCGCATCTTGCTAGCTGTGTGGGGCTAAAGCTTATTGGCTGGAATTCAAATTGCTAGGGGGGTGGCCCAGGTGGGGGAAAATATATGGAAAATAATGCTTCTAGTAACAGCTTCTACAGCTTCTAGTAAACAGCTTTCAAACTATTGATTTGTGGCTAATTGAGGTAAGACTAATTCTGCTCATAGATTATGCTTGTATGAACTAGGGCTGGGCGACATGGCCAAATATCATATTGTTCCCATTTTTGAATATTAGATTTTTTTTTTAATTATAAAAGTTCTAAATATTTTTTGCATGACCCAAGGATGGCAACCAATGATATATATATATATATATATATATATATATATATATATATATATATAACCCTGGATTGTTGATGCTATGTTTTGGCCAATGAGAGGCTTTGAAGCCACCGGTTGGCCATATTGGCTCTCCTCAGAAAAACAATATGGAGTTCTACAGTATTTCAAGGACAAAATTAAATGTTTAAGTATTTCTTTGTGGTAGTGGTGACAGTAACTTCAGTGCTTTCTAAAAAATGTTTGCTTTGCTCACATACTGTAATTTAAAAGTATGCTTTAATGTGTCTAATGTAATAGACATGGAAAAAAACAAGTGGACATGAGTAAATTAATTTCTATAGCTTCCAAAATATTTTTTTACAAGGGTGGGGGGTGTGCCAAGATGGAGGCGCGGTGGCTTCAAAATAGTGCCCCCCTTCAGTCATCTGTATATATAAATCATTTGGTGGCAACACACAGTCAATGAGGCTTTGTCCATTCTAATTGTTAAATACTGTTCAATGAAACTTTAACCAAAATTTGGAATATAGTGGACACTGAATATAGTGTTTAACGTGACATAAAATGAAAAAGCCAGGGAGAGGTTGTGACAGGGTAGGAACCAACGTGTTGGTCAGTGTTTCCCAGTGGACACTAATGTTACTTTAAATGTCTCATTGTTGCTAAAATATTAATGCTTTGCCTATTCCTCTTCTATTTAGAATATACCATTTCACAAACGGATCTAGGCATACACCAGTACTGGTATTGGGATATATTAGCTAGCTACCTTTGCTCTGACTAAGTACATTTAGCCAGCTAACTAGCGATTAGCATTAGTGGCTAACAAGATTTATTTTAAACAACAAAAGAAGACAAACTAGCTGTTTACAGACAGTAACAAACGAATATTGTGCTTACAGAACGCTTGTGGATTTATATTAAGACGCAAAGTGGAAAGCAGCATTGTTGTCACCATCTTCAGCATTGCATCTTCACTGCATTTATTGACCATGCAGACTCACTGTGTGGTTGTTGTGACTCGGGGTGGTAGCAAAGATGGTGGACAAATGAAGATAATTCACTCAGGTCGTTTACCATTGAAAACAAAAGGTCAATTCCGGTCTACTTAACGGGGTGGGTCTCCCATAGACGCCTATGCAATAGCAGCTGGTATACTTAGTCTGGTCTACTTAGTTCATTTACTTTCATTGAACCAGAAAATAAACAGCGAGTGGGGTGTTTGCTTTCTCTTCCATCTCTGGTGGTAGCGCAATAAACAGCTCTCCTTGAGTGACATGCGGCGGGGCTTGGTGTTTGGAAGGAGAGAGGGAAATGGACATTATTGCACAGGACGGAGTGGCATAAGACATTTAACAAACCAAACATTGAAATTTCATTATACATGGTAAAGTAAAAACCCAAACCAGCCCGTGCATCAATACCGGTATATAGTAAAATATGGTATACTGCCCAACCCTAGTATGAACTACACATTGACACATCCAGCCCAACGCGGGAGGTTTAAAAACATACTTACTAGTCAAAGTTATGGAGCATGTCTTTAAAATGTGTTGTTCAGACTGCCAATGGAGTTATTCCTAGCATCAGGGCAAAGGTCATAGTTAAACAGTATAACTCATGTGTATGAAAATAAAGTGTTTTTCTAATTTTCAGGGATCCAAATGCGAACTGAAGGTTAAAAATGGATTGGTTTATGACGGAGTGTTTAAAACATATGGCCCAGAGGTAAGGAGGAGAATCACATAAAACAATGGCAACTCTTCAACATTCACCACCACATACTGCTCTGTCCTTTTTCCTATTAGGTGACAAGTCAATTCATTGTTGTGGCTGGAGCAGTGTTCTATAACCTGAGGTCCAGCATATTCAATCTTTCTTGGTAATAAAAAAAGGAGGCTTACACACACAAAAACTGGACCTTAAACCTTATCCCATCCGAATAGTGCTTATTGGCGGGGCTCAGGTAATGTCGTTATGTACACGAGCACAAATCACCACATCTGTAATTTTTGTCCTGTTAGAATCTGCCATGTCAGTCATTTGTACTTGGCAGGAAGGTTATCACAGCCCTAAACCTACTGTTTTTCAGCAAACTCCGAAGTTCTCTGATAATACTTACAGTATCCTGTGCGAATTGTCATGCCTGTGTTTTGAGGGATATTTAGAGTTTAACAAGTGCAGCACCCAGTTTGGGTAAGAAGATGGGAACAAATTGATGCTTAAAACAAGTTGCTATGCACATAGCCTACAGATAAATGATCTGTTTTGTCATATCAACATTCCTAGTGCCATACTTCTCTTTTAAAAGATGAAGGGGACGATATTGTGCCAATTAATAAATTGCCAAATACAGCAGGTAATTAAATATCTGCATAGGTTACAGTTCATGGTTCTTATTGATGTACATTAATATTTAGATTAGGCCTATATTTGAAATATCTTCACGCCTAGAAGAGCCTCCAGGCTTCCGTCATAATGGTCAATTGTGAATTAGAGGGGGGGAAAGAATTACAGGGGTAGTTTGGTTAAAACAAATCCTGTCTGAATCATCCACTGGCGAAACTGATATGCTGGGGAAATTTTTACATAACCAACGTTCAATAGTAATTAGTCCCGTGCGAATAGGGCTTTAGCCTACATTCAACATTAGGTTCAAGTTTAACAGCATTGTCGTTAATTCATTCAGGGTAAATGCATTGCATGGCTCAGTTACGGACAGTGTTCATAATCTCACGTCAAGCACACAAAATGTAAAACATAACCATGCATTTCCTCCAGGAAGCAAGCGTTTACAACCATAAGTGATTTAGCTCTCACCACTCTTTGTCCACCCAGTGTGACCTGGTCCTAGATGCAGCCCACAGGAAGATCCCTAAGCCCAGCGAGGGCCCGCGACAGGAAGACATTGTGGAAAGCATCATCTTCAAGGCTTCTGACGTGGTGGTGGTGCACTTCAGAGACGTGGACCTCAATTTTGCCAGTAAAAGTAAGGCCTACTGTCAAGACCTATACACTCCAGGTTGTCACTGTCCCCTAAAGTTGACTGGATGCACAAATAGCTGTTTATTTGTTGGCCAATACAAAGATTGTGCTTAGGGTTGTTGTCCTGTTGGAAGGTGAACCTTCGCCCCAGTCTGAGGTCCTGAGCTCTCTGGAGTAGGTTTTCAACAAGGATCTCTCTACTTTGCTCTGGTCATCTTTCCCTTGATCCTGACTAGTCTCCCAGTCCCTGTCGCTGAAAAACATTCCCACAGCATGATGTTGCTTCGACACAATCCTGTCTCTGAGCTCTACGGACAATTCCTTCAATTTCATACCTTGTTTTTTTTGTTCTGACATGCACTGTGGGGACCTTTTATATAGACAGGTGTGTCCCTTTCCAAATCATGTCCAATCAATTTAATTTATCTCAGGTGGACTCCAAGTTGTAGAAACATCTCAAGGATGATCAATGGAAAAAAGCATGCACCTAAGCTCAATTTCGAGTCTCATAGCAAAGGGCCTGAATATTTCTGTTTATTTGTAATAAATTAACCAACATTTCTAAAATCCTGTTTTCACTTTGTCATTATGCGGTATTGTGTGTAGATTGATGAGGAAGAAAATTATTTTACCTTCACTTTTTCTAAAATGGATTGTCTGAATACTTTCTGACTGCACTGTATATCGCCACTAAACCTGTCAGGGCCCATACACTTCACAGTGAACTATGATACTCTTTCTGGGAGTTAGCATTGTAATCAAATCAACTAGTGACGTGGCACTGTGTGAAGGAGAGATAGGTTAGATCAGGGCTTCCCTACTTCCAAATCTGAAGCATTCCTGAGTGTCCAGGGATCTGATCTTGGATCAGTGTTCCTGTTCTCGCTGACCCAGTTTCCAGCTGACAAACGGCAAATGCCACATGTTAAGGCTTGCACACGTCTGCCGGTCATTTTAGATGCATACAATATGCATACATTATCTCCAAAACGTGATGGCCATGTGCCATATTGAACAGCTAACCCATAACCGTATCAGTAACCCATATGTTTTGAAAAGGAAATAAACATAACTAAGTGGTTGGAATGGAAACCTCAATATACAGTGGTGCTTTAGGAAAAAGGTTGGGAACCCTAGGGGTAGGCTAGGTTTAGGCTACCTGTCTTCTCTCCACTGACCTTCTCTTCCATGTCTCTGTCTTCTCAAATGGGTGTAGTCTCTACCGACACAGGTAATATGTCTGTTTTCTGTTCTTGCACTTTTGTTTGTTGACACATTTTCATTTTGAAAGGGACTAAACTGTCATATCTCTAAAGCTTTGCGTAAATGCAAACTTTGCTAATGGACAATCCTCATATTGAACTTGTTTCAGTCAGACAGTATTTCAATGGAGGACCCACCAGTACCCCACCCGAATCTCGTTATTCTCTAAAGAGCTTTATTCTTCGAAGTAAAGCCAGAGGGGTGATTTTAGAAAAACAAAGTGTGATTTGGACGAATCTATTGAATAAATGCAACTGAAACACATCAAAGTATTTACACAGGTGTACAACGCAAAGATTTGTGCTGAAATATGGCACTTTTCTCTTCTGATCTCAAGTATAAGAATCTGGCTTGTGCATTCTAACATTCATTTTGCTTATTCAATCAATTCTGCCTTATCCCATTTCCAGGCAGGCCATAAGTAAAATATTTCATCCTACATGACTGCAATCTAAGTGCATGTTTTTTGTTGTTGCTTACCCTCACTGATTTCTGTACTCATTCTCCCTAATGTCAACCCTTTGATTTTGCTACCTCTGGGTTGTGACTGTCTAATGGTTAGCCTGACATGATCACTGCCAAAGCAGAGAGCACACTTGCACTGTTTGTGTGTGTGTGGTACCCTCTTAACACCTGCACAGTGTGTATGTGGTACCCCTCGACACCTGCAGTGTGTGTGTGTGTTTGGCCCCTCTGTTTGCATGCGTGTCTGTCTACTGTATATAAATGTGAATGTGTGATGTAACATGTAGACAACTTCACGGATACGGCGGTGAGCGGCAGAATCAACGGGGAGCACAAGGAGAAGGACCTGGAGCCGTGGGATGGAGGGGAGCAGCAGCAGCACGTTGTCTCAGGCAGCCTGGAGTCCCTGGACACAGACGTGGTATTGCTTTCCATTTAGTGCTCTGCATGTACCGGGGTGTGTTCATTAGTGCACACTGTAGCAAAACGCTGTTACTCCCCACTCACCATCAGTTTACGCCATCTGACCAAAAACCTCTTTCTCTTTTTCTTCTCTCCAGTCTAATGGATGGGACCCGAATGACATGTTCAAGTACAACGAAGAGCAGTATGGCATCATGTCGACCTACGACAGCAGCCTGTCTACCTACACGTAAGCAGCACTCGCTTCTCTCATTCCATTCACGCCTCGTACAGGCACAGTCAAGTGTATCAAGGAGGAACTCTCCTCATCCACTACCAGTGTGTAGCACCCACCTAGCTTTGTTTGTGTGTTTGGGGACGGGTGTGTGTCTAAGGTTTGCCCTGTGCTGTGTTGCCCCATGCAGTGTTGCCCTGGAGCGGGATAACTCCGAGGAGTTCCTGAAGCGGGAGGCACGGGCAGCCCAGCTGGCGCAGGAGATTGAGGCCAGTGCCACCTACAAGGCCCGCGTGGCCCTGGAGAACGACGAGCGCACCGAGGAGGAGAAGTACTCAGCTGTGGTGCGCGGAGAGAAGGGAGAGCGGGAGCCACACACACTCAACAGGTGGGTCTCTCTGAGGGGTGAGTTCAACATAATTATACTGAACAAAAATATAAACGCAACAATTTTAAAGATTTTACTGAGTTACAGTTCATATTTTTAATTTTAATTTAATTTCACCTTTATTTAACCAGGTGGGCTAGTTGAGAACAAGTTCTCATTTACAACTGCGACCTGGCCAAGATAAAGCATAGCAGTTCGACACATACAACAACACAGAGTTACACATGGAATAACATGGAATAAACAATAAACAAGCCAATGACACAGTAGAAAAAAATTAAGTCTATATACAGTGTGTGCAAAAGGCATGAGAAGGTAAGGCAATAAATAGGCCATAGAAGCGAAGAATTACAATTTAGCAGATTAACACTGGAGTGATAAATGAGCAGATGATGATGTGCAAGTAGGATATAAGGAAATAAATAAATTAATCTATGGATTTCACATGAATGGGAATACATGTTGGTCACAGATACCTTTAAAAAAAGATAGGGGTATGGATCAGAAACCAGTCCATGCCTCATGCAGCGCAACACATCTCCTTTCCATAGTTGATCAGGCTGATTGTGGAATGTTGTCCCACTCCTCTTCAATGGCTGTGTGAAGTTGCTGGATATTGGCGGGAACTGGAACACGCTGTCGTACACGTCGATCCAGAGCATCCAAAACATGCTCAATCGGTGACATGTCTGAGTATGCAGGCCAGAACCTGGACATTTTCGGCTTCCAGGAAGTGTGTACAGATCTTTGCGATGGGCCGTGCATTGTCATGCTCAAACATGAGGTGATGAATGGCAGGGCAATGGGCCTCAGGATCTTGTCACTCTATGTCTGTGCATTCAAATTGCCATCTATAAAATGGAATTGTGTTGTCCGTAGCTTATGCCTGCCCATACCATAATCCCATCGCCAACATAAGGACACTCTATTCACAACGTTGACATCAGTAAACCGCTCGCCCACACAACGCCAGACACGTGGTCTGCGGTTGTGAGGCCGGTTGGACGTACTGCCAAATCCTCCAAAACAACGTTGTAGGTGGCTTATGGTAGAGAAAGGAACATTCAATTCTCTGCATTGTATAACAGCATTGTATACACATTTGTGAACCAAATTTGAGAGAAATAGCTTTTTGTGCATATGGAACATTTCTGGGACCTTTTATTTCAGCTCATGAAACATGGAACCAACACTTTAGGGAAAGGGGGAAACCTAGTTAATTGTACAACTGAATGCGTTCAACTGAAATGTGTCTTCCGCATTTAACCCAACCCCTCTGAATCAGAGAGGTGCGGGGGGCTGCCATAATTGACATCCACGTCTTCGGCGCCCGGGGGAACAGTGGGTTAAATACCTTGCTCGGGCAGAACAACAGATTTTTACCTTGTCAGCTCAATGATTCGATCCAGCAACCTTTCAGTTACTGGCCCAACACTCTAACCACTAGGCTACCTGCCGGTTGTAAAGGTTGCTACAGCCATGTTCAGACAGTCACTTGTAACTCGCTCCTTAATCATGCAGGGTTAGCATACTGCAGTGTTTTCAAGCTCTTGTTCCATTGTGGACATTTCAGAAGAGCGCTGGTAGGTTTATTGCAGGATTCCACCAATTCACAACTCTGATTGGACATTGTGGCAGTTGCATTAGTTTGTAACTTGTCCACCTGGGTCTCTGATCTCTCCATAGAGAAAACAAGTACATTCCCCCGGGCCAGAGGAACAGAGAGGGGATGTCATGGGGAGTGGGTCGTCAGAACTCCCCCAAGTTGGTTCAGAGCAGCAGCGGACCTCCGCGGCCAGGTCCCCATGACTACAGCCCCAGCTCTGGAACCGACCAGCGGGTTGTCAACGGAGGTAAGGACCCCCTGTACCCTAGAGCACAGAACAATAATGATACCACACAATGACTGAGAATGAGATGGCACTATTGTCAAAGCTAGAGGAAGTATGCGTGTTAGGTCACCCTGGGAGAACCAGACTAGAAAAGTCAGTTAAGAACAAATTCTTATTTACAATGATGGCCAAACCCGGACGACGCTGGGCCAATTGTGCGCCCCCTATGGGACTCCCAATCACGGCCGGATGTAATGCAGCCTGGATTTGAACCAGGGACTGCAGTGACGCACGCTTCTTGCACTGAGATGCAGTGCCTTAGACCGCTGCAACACTCGGGAGCCATTTCCTTGATTCCTTGTCATCTCGCCTCCTTCTCAAAACCCATTAGATGAGGTCAGAGGGGAGGGACCTCTGACCTTCTCATCCAATGGGTTTTGAGAAGGAGGTGAGGAGAGAGAACATGAAGAATCAAGGAAATACAATTGAGATTCTCACCCTGAGTGGGTTGTTACAGGCATCCTATAGTTAGAGGGCAGTTGTGTGGACATCGCTTTGGCTGTCCTTGCATGGGTCCATCTCAGACTCTTGAATCTACCCAATCCCTAGTTTTCAGCGTTCCTTGTTTTCAGTTCACCGGTATGCTTACCAGTCTTCAGAACAGTTTTTCTTGAATATAAATCCTTTCCTTTTCCCGAAATGCAACATTTGAGTTAAGACTTTCTCCTGTAGGATTCAGGTTATTCTGACACAGAATAAGCACTGTGCAAAGCGCAAAAAATACTTTATATATATATATATATATATATATATATATATTTTTTTTTAAACTTTTTTTTTCTTTTTCGAAACCTTTCTTTGTCAATGAATAACTCCATGGAATGTGCTTGTTAGTCCAGGCCTATGTTTAATCTGTGTCTGCGAAACTGGCCCATATGGGTTTGGTCTCGCGTTTCAGGGACTAGGGTCATCCTCTCATCCAAAAACCTTCATCACATGCATCTCGTCCTGCGTTAACAATTTGAATGTCAATTGAGTTTCGCTTCCTGAAATGTCCTCTTGTTCTGCACCTGCTTAAGTTTCTTTGACCATTTTCAAGTTTATACTGTTTTCATCAGAACATCACTGGAGTTCTTTCTTCTTTGCTACGCTGTTTCTATCTCTCTCTACCTAAACCATTCTCCGCCTTTCCTTGAATCACCCTCCTTTTCCTCATAGACCTCATCCCTCCTATTTACCACTTCTCCCTATTATTTGTCATTATTTAATGTTTTGTCCTCTTTCTTTCTTTGCTTTCTCAATTGTCCCTATTAGGTACCGCCTCGTGGCCATCTCCCTGCCCATCTCCCTCCTTGCGTCCTCCTTTTTGCTACCAGTCAGGGCCCTCTCTCCCAACCAGGGTGGCCACACCCACCCGGCCTCCCTCCAGACCTCCCTCGCGGGCTTCCCGGCCCTCGTCTCACCCCTCCGCCCACGGCGCTCCAGCTCTCGTCTCCACTATGCCCAATAGACGCATGTCCTCCGAAGGTAGCTACCTCCCTCCCAACAGAGTGGCGAACACACAGAGCCACATGCACCGCTGGGCTCACTGAACTAGGTTGACACTGGGCTAGCTGTGCTACTGCTACTCTCGTAGTGTTTCGCTCACTAATCTCCTGACGCTGCTTTTGAGTCACGGCTTTGGACTTTGACATTTTTGTTGTTGTTGTGTGTTTTCGTCTTCACCCTACCTTTCCTCCTCTCACTCGCTGTTTCTCTCTCGTGCTCTCGCCTCTCTCCCTCAACTCACACCGATTTGCATTGTAGTGTGAATTGTGTGTGGTGTTGGTCACTCATGGCAGTCTCTCCAGGGGGCTGGGTCTCTGTGTGTCTCACTCACCGGTAACACTTCCATGTGTGGCATTGTGAAAGTCTTGCTGTCACGCAGACTGGTGAGTGCTTATGTCCACTGGGTGAATTGACGGCCATTGTATTGTTGAATGTAAATATGGTGTATGTATGCATGATCAGTGTTTCCCCTAGGATTTGTTTTCAGCAGTGGTGACAGTTATTGTTGGGGGGGGTGCGTGTGGGCATGGCCAATGGTGCGGTCTCCAACGGAAATTTTGAGGCCCTCTTGTCTGCAGAGACAAAAATGTATATGTTTTAAAGCAAATTTCCTGCAATTCTACACATTCTGTCTGGGGCTGAGAAGAAATTGTAGTTTATAAGCAATTTTCCTGGAATACTACACATTTTGCCATGGCTTATGCCTTGCTATCTATATGAGTGACTGGAATATTATAACAAAATCAATGAGGGCCCGATTCCACAACATTTTGGGAATTTTAGATTCTCTTTGACTGTCTAGTTTTTATACTGGTGGTTGTTAGTTCTCAAAGATGATTTTATAGAAAAATATATAGGTCCATTATCTTAATTTTTAAAAGTTTACACTGAAAACGTTTTCCCACCGTGAAAATGTTATAAAATACATTTAATACTGTGCATTCGGGAAGTATTCAGACCCGTTCCCCTTTTCCCTTTTTTTGATGTTACAGCTTTATTCTAAAAATAATCACATGTTTTTCCTCATCAATCTACACACACTACCCCATAATGACAAAGCGAAAATAGGTTTTTATAAATTTTTGCGAATGTGTAAAAAAAAAAAACTTATTTACATAAGTATTAAGTATACCCTTTGCTATGAGACTCGAAATTGAGCTCAGGTGCACCCTGTTTCCATTTATCATCCTTGATGTTTCTACAACTTGATTAGAGTCCACCTGTGGTAAATTCAATTGATTGGACATGATTTGGAAAGGCACACACTTGTCTATATAAGGTCCCACAGTTGACAGTGCAAGTCGGAGCAAAAACCAAGCCAAGAGGTTGAAGAAATTGTCCGTAGAGCTCCGGGACAGGATTGTGTGGAGGCACGGATCTGGAGAAGGGTACCGAAAAATGTCTGCAGCGTTGAAGATACCCAAGAACACAGCGGCCTCCATCATTCTTAAATGGAAGAAGTTTGGAGCCACCAAGACTCTTCCTAGAGCTGGCCGCCCGGCCAAACTGAGCAATCAGAGGAGAAGAGCCTTGGTCAGGGAGGTGACCAAGAACCCGATGGTCACTCTGACAGAGCTCCAGAGTTCTTCTCGGGAGAGGCAAAGGTCAAGAGCCTTGCGTCCTCCGAAACACTCCCCCGCCAAGCTGCACTGCTTCTTGACACTGCTCGCTTAACCCGGAAGCCAGCCGCACCAATGTGTAGGAGGCAAAAACCGCACAGCTGGCTACCAAAGTCAGTGTGCATGAGTCTGGCCCGCCACAAATTACTACAGCGTGATGGGAAAAGGACATCCCAGCCGGCAAAACCCTCCCCTAACCCGGATGAAGCTGGGCCAATTGTGCACTGCCTTTTGGGTCTCCCGGTCACGGCCCGGCTGCGACACAGCCGGGCCTGTAGTGACTGCAAAGCAGTGCCTTAGACCACTGCGCCATTCGGGAGGCCCACAGCTAATTTGATTTAACCTTTTCTTTTGGCAGGGGTGTCCCTGCTATCCCTGGTCCAACAGACGGAGCACTACGGGTACTAATGGATGATTGCAGTCCCTACCTCCGCTTCTATCTAAATGATGTGATGTCTCACAACAATCTCTCTCCCTCCAGGCCCTCCCAGGATGTCACCGAAGACACAGCGCACCCCACGCACCCACAGAGTTCCCCCTGGGGGTAGAGTCCCTCCGGGAGTAGACTTCATGCCCCACAATGCTCCAGGAGAGGTGCCTGTGCCCCCGCCAACCCACAGCAGCTCTTCCGGTGGCACCTGGTCTTCCGTGGTCAGCGGAGGTAAGAGACCACTCTGTCTCTCAGGATTGGGATGGGAATGACACCCCCTGACAATAACTTGGATTGTACAGAAATGTTACTCAAATAGCCACTGCATGGTCATAGTAGGCGCGTGTGTATTGTAGCTGTGAAGGCTATATAGTGCAAGGGATGTAGTTCTGTGTGACTTTATGTTAACAGCGTTCGTTGCTCTCCTAAAGCACACAGGCCTCGCTCCCCTCGGCAGAACAGCATGGGCGGGGCCTCCCCTGGCCCTTCCTCTCTCCCCTTGGCCCAAACTGGGACCACCCCCGTAGAACCTGCTACCACGCAGTCAGCCTCATCACCCACTGCTGCTAGCCCCGCCCGGGATATGGCCGCCACTCCCTCAGCAGAGGGTAAGTCTGTTTGCCACATCCATGCAGACTGTTTTTAAACATTTTTATACGTAGAACATTTTGGGAAGAGTTGATACACAATGGTAAAATTGTGGCTCCCCTTTGCTGTGAGCTCAGGCTAAGCCGTCTGAAACAAAGCAGTTTGCTAGGCCGCACTCGACGATAGAACTGAGGATGACTCTTTTCCTCTCTTTCTTCCGTCGATATAGCAAAAGAGTCTCGGGTCCAGGAGACGAGACAGAACTCCCCTACGGCCAACAAGGAGAACATGAAGCCTCTGGAGAGCCCCCCTAGTATCAGCAGACCCCCCTCTAAAGGTCTGCAGCGTGGACACGGCTCACTTTTTAGGAAGATTATATTTCAATGTCTCAAATCAAACTGTAGCGGTGAAATGATCGATGTCTCCTCTCTCTCGCTTTATTTCTCTCTTTCGCTGCAGGACCCCCCTCCATGGCACCAGACCACAGAAAACAAATAGACAACTTAAAGAAATTTAGTGTCGATTTTAGGGTAAGTTAAATGTCCTCACTATCAGGCATTTATTGTAGTGTCACTTTCCTTCATCAAGAAGTATTGACAGTAAAATACAGAAGTTGTCACAAAGAATCTTAAGGTGTTTCTCAATATGCATACTACTGTCTCCACGCTCTCATGCTCTGAGTGCATTCTCCGCAGACGTTCTCTTGAGAATGTTCTTATGTGGAGAATACATCAAATATTAAATTTGATAGGGTGTCCAATCAAAAATGTCTATTTTTACCAATGGGTAAAATAATGTTAATTGTGTAGATAATCCTCTAAGAAAACCAATGGTCCAAACCTCATGTCTCTTTCATAATCTGTTCAAAAGTTTTTACCCTTGTAGGATGGCCAGAATTTGGGTGACTAAATCAATGGAGGCCAGAGAAAAAGTGGTCAAAAATAAAGAAAATTGCATCATGTCAGCTAGGCTGGATTCTGTGCAAGAATTAATGCTACTGGCTACCTGACAAGCTCACTTTCCTGTTGAACTCGTCATCTTCTCCGCAGGACATAAAACAATATAGCGGTAAGATGGATATCAATTTTGAGAGATGACGTAGCGGATCTCTGTGAGATGTCAACAGAATGCTGAGCATACAACAAGCGTTTTATTTTCAAAGCCTTTTCTATTGAATTCAGCTCGTGTCATGCAAATTTTTATTTTTGTAACCTGTTAAAACAACTTCTAAAGACGACGACCACAACATGTACAATTCTCAAGTTGTTCGCCCGAAACCTGCACAGCTATGGCAACAGAGCTCGGTGCTTATTATCGGATATATTGGGTTACGAAAAACGATTTTTCTGATATACACCACTGTTCAAAAGTTTGGGGTCACTTAGATATGTCCTTGGTTTTGAAAGAAAAGCACATGTTTTGTTCATTAAAATAACATCAAATTGATCCGAGATACAGTGTAGACATTGTTAATGTTTTAAATGACTATTGTAGCTGGAAACGGCAGATTTTTTTTGTATTTTTTATGGATTATCTACATAGGCGTACAGAGGCCCATTATTGGCAACCATCACTCCTGTGTTCCAATGGCACGTTGTGTTAGCTAATCCAAGTTTATCATTTTAAAAGGCTAATTAATCATTAGAAAACCCTTTTGCAATTATGTTAGCACCGCTGAAAACTGTTGTGCTCATTAAAGAACCAATAAAACTGTCCTTCTTTAGACTAGTTGTGTATCTGGAACATCAGCATTTGTGGGTTCAATTACAGGCTCAAAATTGCCAGAAACAGAACTTTCTTCTGAAACTCGTCAGTCTATTCTTGTTCTGAGAAATGAAGGCTATTCCATGCGAGAAATTGCCAAGCCACTGAAGATCTCGTACAACGCTGTGTACTACTCCCTTCACAGAACAGCGCAAACTGGCTCTTAATGAAAGACCCCACTGAATGATTCAGAACATGATTAATCATATTTGTCTTGGTAAAATGTATTTTAGAACATAAGGAAGTGAAATTTAATCACCATAGTGCATTTTCACCCACTGGGCAGAGTGGGTGGACAACCTACATTTGAAAGGCACTCGCACTCCTCCCTGCTGTATTACCTCACGCTGGTTGCACCTCATCATTTACTGAACCTTTTTCCAGCCAGGACAATGGCAATAAACTTTACAAGATATATATATGTACACAAAGAAAATGTTTTACTTCATAATTATCGACTAGCTGTTTGTGAATCGTAATATCTAGCCAGCTAGTTGAAAGAAAAAAATAACTAAAACTAATGTTATGCTGTCAATTCTTCGTGGATAGCTAACTACCAATTCTTCATTGCTAGTCGTATTGACTTACTATCGGCTTGAGATCAAAACGCTCTTTCTCGCTTTCTTTCTCTCGCTCAGTTGCAGTCCAGCTCTAACCCAGATCCACAGTTTGAGCAGATGATGACCAAGCCTTCACCAGATGCCGCGGGAGAAAAGCCCAAGGAGCTTCCTCTGGACAAGGGTTTGGAGGGGTCTGAGGAGGGCGCCGTGGCCCCCACCGGGAGCAGCAAGACAGGCAGCCCTGGAGCACCATCCTCCTCTACCCTCTGTCCTGCCACGGAGCAGAAGAGGGGGCCTGACGTGACCTCACAGGGTGTCCAGACATCTGCACCCACCTTCAGCGGAGGGGCCAAGCCTGAGGACAAAGAAGAAAAGGAGCCAGTCAAAGAGTGAGTGTCATGGCCACGCATTTGCTCCCATTATTTCTATTTGAGTTGGTGTTTTAGAATGGGCCTCTGAGGGTAAGCACAAATAACAGAATGTGGCTTAAAACGACAACTGACCAGCGAAAAATGTTGAGGGGAAAAAATGATTTTGTCTCGTTAACTATGTGTTCTTTTTTCCCGGTCCGCAGTCAAATCATGAAGTCGACTCTCAATCCTAATGCCCATGAGTTCAAACCCAGGGTGTTCAATACTCAGGTTAGTTGTCTGACTGCCCCAGTAACTATTCTCATCCTGCTTTTTGACATTGCCACTTGAGACAGACATTCCTTTTTAAGCTGTAGTGATTTTTATAGAGTTTCCCTGTCGTGTGTGTGTGTGTGTGCGTGCGTGTGGCCTGCAGCCCAAGCCGGCCACCACTCCAACCCCCCCGCGGCCCCAGGGCCAGCCCAGCCCCTCCATCGTGGTGCAGCAGCCCCAACAAGTCTACAGCCAGACGGTCTGCTTCCCCCAGATGTACCCTCTGACCCCAGTCAGCCCTGGAGTTCAGGTGAGACACATGCACACACTCTCCATCCCACCTGCATGCCTCTGCAGCTCAGAAGAGTACTTGTGGAAGCTCAGACATACCCTTCAATGATAATTGGTTAATGATTGGCATGCAGAGTTCCTAAGCAGCAAGGAAGATGTATGAGTGTTCTAAAATATTTAGTTGGCCTCCTTTCCTGTCATATCTCTCACTGTTGTCCTCTCTGTTGCATCAACCCTGCACCTCTCTCCTTGCAAGGAATGTATCATGCAACAGGAAGAAATGAGGGAGGGGGGGGTGCATTTGTGTGGTCAGAATTTCGATATGCAGTTGTGGCATGCACATGTTGGAGGCCCTCTCCTCTCACTTTGGCCTGTCTGGTTTCACCATTCCCCACTTTGACCGGTCTTCACCATCCCACAGCCATAAACTCATCGTGTGTGTAGTCATGTACAGTAGCCTACTGCTTGTTGATATTGGTTTGTGACATTTCCAGAGACTTTAGGTTGATTCGAGTCGAGGTTGAATTAATGTTTTCTCTGAATTGAATCTCTCATTTTTAAACTTTTGTGTAGCCTTGAAGATAAGTGTTTTGTTGTAGGGTAGTTGGAAGTAATGTAGAGCTCTGAGTGAATGCAGTTTGTGAGAAGTTAATCTGTTGTGAAATATATAATGGTGTGATGGTGATTTCTCTGGACTAAGTGATTTATTGTTCTAAAATATATTTTGGTTTTGAAGTTGCTATCAGAAATTGTTGGTAATCCAACATCGGTCATTTGAGTTAAGAGAATAATTTCTGGTCGAAGAAAAAAACGAGCAACTAAAGAATGGTTCTTTTTTTTTTTTCTCTCTCCCTTTCCTCTCTCTCCATTAGAAAAGCATTATCTGGAAGGTTCGTGCATTTCTTAAGCTATCTACTTGTTTCTTACCTTTTTGCCAAAATCCGTATGAGATGTTTTGCTTGCTTAAATGTCTCATCAGATGTTGGTTTGCCATTTGCAATTGGCTACAGTTATCAATAACTTAACCTCATCCTTGTTTTAACAGCTTTCTTAAGTGACATTCTTTCTCCCAGGCCTAGAATAATATGACTAGTATCAATGTCATTCTTGCTCACAGTTTACAAACACCGAAGCAATGCAGAGCATATCTCACGTCTTTATTTGATAAGCCTGCATTAATGTTTGCAGATAGATATAGAATAAGAAGTGCATGGTCATCCAGGTTAGTAAATGGGCTATGTTGGAACCCATTGGACAGCTGCACTGTATCCATGTGGCCTAAGGTAAGTGCCCAGCCAACCTTTCTTCTCACTCCAAGTCCACACGGCATGCTGTGAACAAGGAGTGTGG
Organism: Salvelinus sp. IW2-2015; assembly: GCF_002910315.2. Classification (NCBI taxonomy): domain Eukaryota; kingdom Metazoa; phylum Chordata; class Actinopteri; order Salmoniformes; family Salmonidae; genus Salvelinus; species Salvelinus sp. IW2-2015. The sequence continues at coordinate 585,086 of NC_036872.1, forward strand.
GTGGATGAGAAGGGAGTCGAAGTTGAAAGGGTGGGGGGGTGGGCGGTGAATCAATGGAAGGTTTCAGTTGGTTAAACGTTGTCTTCTTCTGATCTCATCTCTCAGTCTCCAGCGATGTACCATGTCCAGATGCCTCATATGACGGTGAGCCAGTCCAAGCCCTACAGACCAGGTAAAGGTGAGAATGCTCACTGCCAGTGCTGTCTGTCCCATGCAGTCCCCTGTCTTCACTAATAGCACAGTTCAGCATCTTGGTATGTCAGACACACATGCGTATGGAGTCAAAGCATTCTAGCAAACGCATAGTCAAAAGAGAATAAGACCACGTGTGCAGGTACATCTTTAGTTGTAACACCTGGCCTGCATGGGGTCGTAGCGGTGTTAGATATTGCTGTCTAGTCTGCTGGGGAGCGAACTGCTTGGGAGCTGCTCTGATTAACAGTGCTTTTGGAAACCATGTCATAGGTTAAATTCAGTACTGTAGACTAATATTGAATTTAAGAAGGCTGTTCCCCCCCGTGAACATACAGTTGAAGTCAGAAGTTTACATACACCTTAGCCAAATGCATTTAAACTCAGTTTTTCATAATTCCTGACATTTAATCCTCGTAAAAAGTTCCTGTGTTAGGTCACCACTTTATTTTAAGAATGTGAAATGTCAGAATAATAGTAGAGAATGATTTATTTCAGCTTTTATTTCTGTCATCACATTCCCAGTGGGTCAGAAGTTTACTTGCACTCAATTAGTATTTGGTAGCATTGCCTTTAAATTAACTTGGGTCAAACGTTTCGGGTAGCCTTCCACAAGCTTCCCACAATAAATTGGGTCAGTATTGTCCCATTCCTCCTGACAGAGCTAGTGTAATTGAGTCAGGGTTGTAGGCCTCCTTGCTCGCACACGCTTTTTCAGTTCTGCCCACAAATTCTCAATGAGATTGAGGTCAGGGCTTTGTGATGGCCACTCCAATACCTTGACTTTGTTGTCCTTAAGCCATTTTGGAAGTATGCTTGGGGTCATTGTCCATTTGGAAGACTCATTTGCGACCAAGCTTTAACGTCCTGACTAATGTCTTGATGTTGCTTCAATATATCCACATAATCTTCCTTTCTCATGATGGCATCTATTTTGTGAAGTGCACCAGTCCCTCCTGCAGCAAAGCACCCAAACAACATGATGCTGCCACCCCTGTGCTTCATGGTTGGGATGGTGTTCTTCGGCTTGCAAGCCTCACTCTTTTTCCTCCAAACATAACGATGGCCATTATGGCCAAACAGTTCTATTTTTGTTTCATCAGACCAGAGGACATTTCTACAAAAAGTACAATCTTTGTCCCCATGTGCAGTTGCAAACCGTAGTCTGGCTTTTTTATGGCGGTTTTGGAGCCGTGGCTTCTTCCTTGCTGAGCGGCCTTTCAGGTTGTCGATATAGGACTTGTTTTACTGTGGATATAGATACTTTTGTACCCGTTTCCTCCAGCATCTTCACAAGGTCCTTTGCTGTTGTTCTGGGATTGATTTGAACTTTTCGCACAAGTACGTTCATCTCTAGGAGAAAGAATGCGTCTCCTTCCTGAGCGGTATGACGGCTGCGTGGTCCCATGGTGTTTATACTTACATTTTACATTTTTTACATTTAAGTCATTTAGCTGACGCTCTTATCCAGAGCGACTTACAAATTGGAAAGTTCATACATATTCATCCTGGTCCCCCCGTGGGGAATGAACCCACAACCCTGGCGTTGCAAGCGCCATGCTCTACCAACTGAGCCACACGGGACCATACTTGCGTACTATTGTTTGTACAGATGAACGTGGTACCTTCAGGCGTTTGGAAGTTGCTCCCAAGGATGAACCAGACTTGTGGAGGTATACAATTCTTTTTCTGAGGTCTTGGCTGATTTCTTTTGATTTTCCCATGATGTCAAGCAAAGAGGTACTGAGTTTGAAGGTAGGCCTTGAAATACATCCACAGGTACACCTCCAATTGACTCAAATTATGTCAATTAGCCTATCAGAAGCGTCTAATGCCATGACATCATGTTCTGGAATTTTCCAAGCTGTTTAAAGGCAAAGTCAACTTAGTGTATGTAAACTTCTGACCCACTGGAATTGTGATAGTGAAATAATCTGTCTGTAAACAATAGTTGGAAAAATTACTTGTCATGCACAAAGTAAATGTCCGAAACGACTTGCCAAAACTATAGTTTGTTAACAAGACATTTGTGTAGTTGTTGAAAAACGAGTTTTAATGACTCCAACCTAAGTGTATGTAAACTTCCGACTTCAACTATCTCTTTCCTGTAATCCTGGATGTTGTGTTCCACTGGCTGCTGCAGTAGCCAACATGCCCCAGCAGAGGTCAGACCAGCACCACCCCCAGGGCACACCCACCATGATGCACCCGGCCCAGGCCGCGGGGCAGCCCATTGTGGCCCAAAGCCCCACCTATTCAGCCCAGTACTTCACCTGCAGCCCACAGCAGTTTACCAGCCAGCAACTGATGCAGCAGATGCCCCACTACCAGTCACAGGTAACAATATGCCAAAATTACAACTCGACTCGAGTCTTTCCACGGTCCATAAAGGTATCAGAAAAGATTGGCATGTATGCCTTTAAATCATTAGCAGTGTCTTGTGAATAGGACACACCCACACACATGCACAAGCAATGTGTCCCCTACCCCTCCCCAGGCTCAGCATGTGTTCAGCCCGGTGATGCAGAGTCAGGCCAGGATGATGGCCCCTCCCAACCACGGCCAGCTGGTCTCCTCCTCCACCACCCAGTATGGCGAGCAGACTCACACCATGTATGGTAAGCAACGCCCCCCCCCTCTGTGTGTCACTCTATTGTCACTTTGTTTAGTCTTCTGTCTTTGTGTACCTTATCTTGGCACCCAGAACAAAATTAGCTACTTCATTTAGGTTCTGGGACCGGAAGTAGAGAAATTTGTAATAGCGTTGCATACTCACTCCAGTTCCCCAAAAAGAATTACGTTTAGATAACTTTGTTGTGGTAAAGCAAACACTCTACATTCAATCTGGTCCGTGCCAATAACCCAGTCTTTGTTTTGGGGTTCCAGTGTCACAAGGCCCCATGCCGCAGCAGTACCAGCACCCCCAACCCTCGGTCACGCCCACAGGCCAGGCCCAGCAGGGCGGGCAGCATGGGGGAAACCACCCGGCTCCCAGCCCCGTCCAACAGCACCAGGCTGCAGCCGCCCAGGCCCTGCACATGGGCAACCAGCCCCAGCAGCAGATGTACCAGGCCCTGGCCCCCACCCCGCCCTCCATGACCCCGGGGACCAACCCCCAGTCCCCCCAGGGCAGCTTCCCCTCGGCCCAGCAGGCCGTCTACCTCCACCCCCAGCAGATGCAGCACGGCTATAACCCCTCCCACATGGCCCACATGCAGCAGGTGAGCTCCACCTTCAGAAGCCCTTCCCTTCACTCTGAGTACATACTATATGAACAGGTTAGTGGTCCCAGGGACAAAAACACAAAACCCTTTTATGGAGTCAGTAACAGTTGTATGTATCTCTTTCTACTAATGTTCTCTCTCTCTTTCTCTCTCTCCACCCCCCCCCCCCCCCAGGCCCATATGCAGTCTGGGATGGTTCCCTCCCACCCTGGCCACCCTCAGATGATGCTGATGGCCACCCAGCAGCCAGGCGGCCACCAGCCCCAACTCCCCCAGAACGCCCTCAACCCCATCCCGGTGTCCTCCACTACACACTTCTCTTACTTGGCACACCCCCAAGGTACATCTCTACGTCACCCCATCCCTATATGCCTCAGGGGTAGGACTCTTCCAATCACCTGACGGATGTCTCTGTACGGCTTGTTCAACTAAATACACTTCCAAGTATTAAATTGAGGCAAATATGTTTGTTCATCACGTTAATGTTTGATCCAATTTTCCCCAGCCTTATCGTTAATGATACATTTAGCTGAAAACTGAAATTCTTGTAATAAGTGCTATGGACCAAAAGGCTCCTTAACAGCTTCTACCCTCAAGCCATAAGACCGCTGAACAATTAATCAAATGGCCACCTGGACTATTTACATTGACCCCCCCCCCCCCCTTTTGTTTTTATCCTGCTGCTTCTCACTGTTTATTATCTATGCATAGTCACTTTGCAAATTACCTCGACTAAACTGTACCCCCGCACATTGACTCAGTACCGGTACCCCCTGTATATAGTCATGTACATTTGTTACTTTTTGATTGATTAGAATTTTTTACGCTCTTTCTTGAACTGCATTGTTGGTCAAGGGCTTGTAAAGTAAGCATTTCACAGTGAGGTCTAGACCAGTTGTATTTGGTGCATGTGACAAATCAAATTTGATTGGATGATTAATGTATTCTAACCACGACTGGCCAATTTCACTGATTTCCTCCGTTTTGTGTCCCTCCAGTGCAACAGCACCATCAGTAGCAGCTGTGGAGGGTGCTACTGAGAACATTGGACCCCTTATCCAGCCCTCGCTCTCTTCAAGGGTCTTGACACAGAAGCCACACAGATCTCTCGTCATGCTACTACACATATGCTTTCCTCTCCCAGTCATAAAGAATGTTCAACAGGTTGTTGCATTGGAGAGGTTTTATGGATTAAGAGTTTGATTAATAACAGAACGGATCCCGCGGTCTTCCCCACACACCTTTTAAGAAACCTGCAGAGGGTCCCTAATAAAACTTGATTCAGCTTGCCAATTAAGAATTGAAAGAAATATATAATTATCTGCACCTTGATATGAAAATTCTTCCAACTTGGACAGCATTAATGTTACTGTTTAACAGCTGCTGCATTCAAGACTTCAGAACAGGTTTTAACCAAACTAAAACAAATTAAAATCTTCCTGTAATTAATAACAAGTTCGGCCTGAAGGACAAACATTATTTATTAATTATGATGGCTAAAGTGATCCCACTTCTCACCTGACCATTATGTAACTTTTACTTTGTAGATAATATAAATAATTTAAAACATTTGGGGGGAAAAATAAAAAGTTTTAAAAACCGGATAGCTGTATTGGCAGTCGTGTTTTTTTGCATAATCAAGTGTTAATTTTGTAATGCCATTCATTGATTACGTCTAAAAATGAAGTATAGGTTTATCAGTGGCCTTGACCGATACGAATTACAATTTAATTTCCAGTAAATATGCATTGTAGTTACCGGTAAATTGGTCAAGTCAGTTGCAAATGGCCAAGCAAGGTTCACACGTAAGAACGGGCATCGGCAAGAATCTGTGACTTTCTGGTCCCTATCCCGTTGATTTTAGAGGGTGGTATAATGATTTGACCATCCAGATATGTTTACAAATCCTTTTTTAAAATTAAGATCTGCAAGATTAGAACCTGTGCCTAGTACGCTACTCTAATTTTAGAATAATTAACGCCCTCCAACCTACAATCATTAAAGGCCTTTATTTGACCCTGACCTGTCACTAAGCTCTGCCCACTGCTTTCATTCAACAAATCAATTTATCCCTGACTACTTCTGGAGGTGGTCAGGATAAACCGGTCTTAAAATGTCAATGAGATCAGGATGCAGGTTACCACCAGGTATAAACGAGATTCACGTTTCACACCATGTCTCTTGAGTTGTTCTTGGTTCACCCACTTTGATCTGAAAGGACTAGACCGGTGAAAGCATTATAGGGCTATGTGCAGGAGCCATACAATGCTGTTTTATACCTGTGTCTATTAATTTCAGTGCACACATTTTTAGACTTGTCAAAGTAATATGCAGAAAAACAACCACGAGGGAAGTGTGGAGCTTTTTCATAGTCACAAAAAAATTGCTGTGTTGTAGGTACATTTTTTGGGTTAGCTTTATATTACAAAAGTCAAATATACAGTTGAGATAATTTAGAATGCTTATAACTAAGGAAAATGTGACAGTTGATCAAAGATTGACAGATGGAAAGCTTTTGTGGTTTAATTAGCTTGGGGAGAATGGAATGTTTAGTGCTAATACATAACAGGTAATCAACAGTATTGAGAAGACACATTAAATCAGTTGAACTTGGAACAATGTCAGAAAGCTTGACTGACCGGGCAAAATAAGTGCATGTAAGCAAATGTTCTAATACATAGGCCTGAGGTACATTGGGGCCATTTGGAGTATAAAACTAACCTGATATGTGCAGACAGGTGTTGAAGAGTGAGCAACACCAGACTACAGTAGTGGAATGCACTAAGCTTGCCAGAACTCTTGGTGTGATTTGTGTTTTCCCAATATGATTGAGTGCAAAGACGATGTACAGGTTAAGCTATAATATAAAGCGTTCAATGTGCCATAGGCTAAATTATTGGAAATATCTCAGTTATTGCACTAAGTTCAAACACGTAAAGCAACAGCAGTTTTCAGGCAAGGCAGTCTTTCTGGCTACAGGGACTGATAAGTCAATGATACCGTTGCTTTCCTGTTGCATTTGCAGAACAGATTGGGATTAGTTTAAATTTAAGCACAGGAAACAAACCGCAATTGTCTAACCTTTTTTCCCACCTAAACATTTGACAATGTCAGTTTAAATTTTGGAAGGTACCTGATTAAAAACCATTGTAAAATTCCTTGATAGATTTTTAGCTGGGTCATGCAATGAAAAGGCAAGTCGATGTCCTGATCATTTAAAAAGGAAATCAACCTGCCTTTGTGCATTTCTTAAAAACAAAGCCCTTCTATGATAAGAAATGAACATAAATACTGTAGGACTTCTAGAGGGTAAGCTGTACAACTCAATGATTAAGGTTTCACTGCTAAGTTAGTGTTAGGCAAGGGAAAGAAGATGTACATACAGAAAAGTGACGGGTACTGGTATGTTAAAGAAGAATGTTTAATTACTAAACAAAATGTACACCAGAACGGTTGCTTACATAAAATGTGTTAAGGGGCCATGTACACAAGGGTTCTTCGTCAAAGCAAGGGAGTGCAGTCTTTTCTTTGGCGAAGTTTGTCTCTTTCAAGAGCTCACTGATTAAGAAGCCATAGAAGACAAACGTTCAAATGTAGCATTTGGAAACATTTAACTAGCAAAAAACAAATGCCTTCAGAAAGGTCCAGCTTTGTCCTTGAGTCGTAGAGCTGGAGAGAACAATGTTAAGATGAAAGAAGTTAATGCTATGAAGGTAAGGACTCTTCTGTTAAATGCTAACAGGAAATTAACATGCTAATATTTTGCCCTATTCAAGTTGTACAATGCTTTGTGATACAACAGAGTTTTGCACAGTGGTTGTGTAAACATTTTTGGGCAGACAAACTCTGTATCACGAACATTGTGTGAAATGTGTTATACAAGAGTTGTGCACAGGGCTTGAGAGTCGAGGCTGTGGAGGGGAACAGGGACTCTAGAATAGGGTGTGTCCCCTCCCGACCGCTTTCTTTATGGGGTTACAGGGGGAGGGAGAGGCAGTGAGGGTGCCCCCCTCCCCTGCCTGAGGGAAGACCTTCCCCATGTAGCAACATCCCTTAAAACAACGACATCTGCTTCATAAAATGAGAATAATCATAACAATATTAAACACTTTCCTAAAAATACATTCATAATGAACTCTGTCACCCCCACCACGAAACAGACCTCAACTTGGGCATACACGTTCACTCATGAGTCCATCTGGCACTTGCTTGGAGTTTTGCGGTGACCTCTGGGCCGGCTGTGAAAGGGAGTCGGCCGGTCAGAGGAACATGTACTGGTTGTCGATGGCCCGCTTGCGGCCCCTGTCTGGCTCCAGTTCGTAGTCGGAGTCTCGCTGAGTAAAGGGTGGGTGGGGGTTGGGGTGGCGCAGTAGGGGTCTGCGGCCCACCGACTCGCTCCGACGCAGGGGACCCGAGGTGGGGAGGTCTGGGAGGGGTGAGGTGTATAGATGAGGGTGTCCGGGCTGGGGCAGAGGGCCTGGAGAGGGGCCTGCTGAGGGGAGCAGGCTGGGGCAGGTGGCTGGGCTGCAGTGGGCCAGGCTGGGCTCGGAGCTCCAGCAGTTCAGGGAGAAGGGAACCAGAACAGCCGCTGAAATCTGACCTGAGAGGACACAATGACATAACATTATTTATGCTGACAAAGGGTTTCACTTGTAACATCCTGTGCGGATTCCCATATACTTTATATCCAAGTAGCTGTTTATGGCACATCTATAATAAAATAGTATTTCTTTGTGTGCAATTTTTTTAGAGACATTTATGTAAAGTTAAGTGTTAGCAGTAGCCCTAAGTTCAAAAGTATTGGTGGGTGCGTGTGTTTGTGTCCAGTGTAGGTCAGGGGTCAGTGACGAGGGCTCACCTTGGGAGTTAGCCACCACGAAGCTTGAGAGGGTGACGTCACAGGCAGTGCCACACTCCAGGGGTATGGGGTAGAGGCGAAAGTGACTGAGCATGTCCATGACGGATGGGAAGCGCAGGTGCTGCACCCTACACTGACCCCACTCTGTTAGAGACAGACGCAGGTGCTGCAGAAAGAGAGAGGCGGAGGGAGATGCATCGACATGAACAACAATGTCAACGATGCTTTTATTCAGACATCTTCATGATATCAAAAACTAAGAAGGTATTCTTCTAGAACCTATGGTAGATCCAAGGTGTGTGCGCCCCACCTTGGCCTTGCTCTGGTAGTTGAAGGTGAGGACGTAGTCTCCGCGGCGAGTCTCACTCTGCCTCACTAGGAACACTCCGTGGCCCTCCAGGCCCAAGTTCTGGACCAGGTGGGCCGCCTTCACCCGCGAGATGGACCCGTGGAACCAGGGGTATGAACACAGGAAGTGGTCAGTCTTATGGTACACCTGCTCCGAGAGGGCAAAGGTCGCAGATCCTAGTGGGGGGACAACAAGTGAAGTGTAAGAACAGAATGTAACATGGTCATTTAGCAGACACTTTGATCCACAAATAGCTCATTTTTTGGGGGGTACACACACTGGATAGTCGCAGTGAAATTTGTTGTTTAACAGGGTCAGCCATAGTAGTATGGTGCCCCTAGAGCAAATTTGGGTTAATCGCCTTGCTCAAGGGGAAATCGACAGAATACCGATTACCTTGTTGACTCGGGTATTCAAACCACCAACCTTTCTGTTACTGGTCCAACGCTCTAACCCCTAGACTACCTGTCACCCTGCCGGAATGTTCATAAGATATACATGCAGCCCATGCAGGAATCATACCCACAACTCCTCAAACCGTTACAAGTGACTGGGCCAACCACTACAGCATAATTTCAAACATAAAGATACAATATCATCCTGAGATATTAATTGTTACACACTTCCAGGTTGGGGTCCGACCCTTCCTGTCCCTGACACCCACCCTGACTCCCTGACTCGGAGTTCCCTCTCCGGTTGGCCATCGCAGCATTGTCCACAGGGTAGGTTAGGAGCTCCAAATCCACACTGCCAGACCTGTGTAATAAACAATGACTTCAGTTAGCAGCAGCCAATCCAGACTGGGCTAAAATGTTAGCCCATCCTTCTTGACATGACACTGCCATCAACTGCACAAGGCTGAAATGTACTATTAAAATAAATCATTAGATTTTTCCATTGTGTTAATGATGGCGGACTGATTGATACATTTTTTCAAGATGAGTGATGAGAAGAGAATCGTCTAGACCAGGGGTGGGCAATTCCAGTCCTCGAGGGCCTGATTAGTGTCACAGTTTTGCCTCAGTCCCAGCTAACACACCTGACTCCAATAATCACCTAATCATGATCTTCAGTATAGAATGCAATTTGATTAATCACCTATGTTTGCTAGGGATTTAGCCCATTGGGTACCTCACGACAACCCCATATGCCATGTCTTGAAATATGCAGACAGATGGATTAAAGGTAAGTTTACATTGTATACTGAACAAAAATATAAATGCAATATGTAAAGTGTTGGTCCCATGTTTCATGAGCTGAAATAAAAGATCCCAGACATTTTTCATACTCACATAAAAAGCTTATTTCTCTCAAATTTTGTGCACAATTGTGGTTACATCCGTGTTAGTGTGCGATTCTCATATGCCAAGATAATCCATCCACCTGAAAGGTGTGGCATATCAAGAAGTTGATTAAACTGCATGATCATTACACAGGTGCACCTTGTACTGGACACAGTAGAAGGCCACTCTAAGATGTGCAGTTTTGTCACAACACAATGCCACAGATGTCTCAAGTTTTGACGGAGTGTGCAATTGGCATGCTGACTGCAGGAATGTCCACCAGAGCAGTTTCCAGAGAATGTTATGCTAATTTCTCTATCATAAGCCGCCTCCAACATTGTTTTAGAGAATTTGGCAGTACGTCCAACCAGCCTCAAAACCACAGACCACGTGTATGGCATCGTGTGGGTAAGCGGTTTACTGATGTCAACGTTGTGAACAGAGTGCCACATGGTGGTGGTGGGGTTATGGTATGGGCAGGCATAAGATACGGACAACGACCACAATTGCATTTTATCGATGGCAGTTTGAATGCACAAAAATACTGTGACGAGAACCTGAGGCCCATTGTGAGGCCCCTTTTTTTCTTTAAAGGTATCTGTTTTCCCAGTCATGTGAAATCCATAGATTAGGGTCTAATTAATTTATTTCAATTGACTGATTTCCTCATATGAACTGCAACTCAGTAAAATGAAATTGTTGAATGTTGCATTTACATATTTGTTCAGCAATACTTCTGACAGCTAACTTTCTAGGTCCGACCATAACTTTTGGACTTCATACCGTTCCCATTTATTCTCATTTATCAGGATGCGTACACCTCTACTGTTACTACAGTAGGTGGCAGCATGGGCCTCTCCAATCCAGCTCCTCTTTAAATATTACATTTCTCTCCTTTTAAAAGAAAAATGTAACTCTTGCAAGAAAAAGAGATTGTCAGCAGATGTGGTTAAGTGTTCGAGAACCATATGCTTTTTCCCCCCATCATGGAGCCCATGCATACAGCATAAGAGAGTTATCTCTGCTGCAGAGGATAAGTTCATTAGAGTTACCAGCCTCAGAAATTGCAGACCAAATAAATGCTTCAGAGTTCAAGTAACAGACACATCTCAACATCAACTGTTTAGAAGTGTGTGTGAATCAGGCCTTCATGGTCAAATTGCTGCAAAGAAACCACTACTAAAGGACACCAATAATAAGAAGAGACTTTCTTGGGCCAAGAAACACAAGCAATGGACATTAGACCAGTGGAAATTTGTCCTTTGGTCTGGAGTTCAAATTGGAGATTTTTGGATCTAACCGCCGTGTCTTTGTGAGACGCATGTAGGTGAACGGATGATCTTCGCATGTGTATTTCCCACCGTAAAGCATGCAGGAAGAGCTGTTATGGTGTGGGGGTGCTTTGCTGGTGTCAAGGCACACTTAACCAGCATGGCTACCACAGCATTCTGCAGCGATACACCATCCCATCTGGTTTGTTTTTCAACAGGACAATGACCCAACACACCTCCAGGCTGTATAAGGGGTATTTGACCAAGGAGAGTGATGGAGTGCTTCATCAGATGACCTGGCCTCCATAATCACCCGACCGCAACCCAATTGAGATGGTTTGGGATCAGTTGGACCGCAGAGTGAAGGAAAAGCATCCAACAGGTGCTCAGCATATGTGGGAACTCCTTCAAGACTGTTGGAAAATAATTCCAGGTTAAACTGGTTGAGAGAATGCCAAGTGTGCAAAGCTGTCATCAAGGCAAAGGGTGGCTACTTTGAAGAATCTCAAATTTAAAATATATTTTGATTTGTTTAACACTTTAGTTACTACGTGATTCCATGTCTTATTTCATAGTTTTGATGTCTTCACTATTATTCTACAATGTAGAAAATAGTAAAAAATAAAGAAAAACCCTGGAATGAGTAGGTGTGCAGACTTTTGACTGGTACTGTACATGCTATATTTAAGCAATGAGGCCCGATGAGGTGTGGTATTTGGGTTGTTCTTATGCCCGGCGCAACGCGGAGTACCTGGGTACATCCCTTAGCCATGGTATATTGGCCATATACCACAAACACCAGAGGTGCCTTAGTGCCATTATAAACTGGTTACTAACGTAATTAGACCAGTAACACGATTTGCTTTGTCATACCGACGGTATACGGTCTGATGTACCACGTCTTTCAGCCAATCCAGATTCAGGGCCCGAACCACCGGTTTATAATTCCTTTTTTATATTGTCTTTTCATTGACCATGTATCTCATTGGCATTGACTAATTCAATTGTTACTTCCTAGATAAGAACAGTTACTTGGAGACAATGGAGTCTAGAGTGTGGGGGGGGGGGGGGGGGGGGAAATAATATTTTCTCAACTTACGATAAGATGGTCTTGGGCATCATTGTATGTAGCCTAGTGTGCTTATCACTTTTCTGCCTCTTCCTCCTCAGGGCATTGGGCTCTCTTTCAACTGGAAAGGCTTACTGCAGCCTGTTCAGGGCTTCATCGGCACTTGTGAACTCCATCCTCTGTGTTCCCATACCGTGTGAGGATATTTAGAGTTCTTCTCTTCTCCAGAAGGCCATTTCTGTTGTCCTATTCGTCCACGCGCCTGCCCTGTATATGCATATCTGACGATACTCTACTTTCCTTTTGAGCAAATCTACCTCTTTAACAACAGATTGTAACAGTTTGCTTGTTTTGGTGAGCGTTGAGAGCATTTTAGCTATGTTTTCCTGGATATCCTTTAGCCGTCCGTGGCTCTCATTTGCATCTCCAAGTTGTTCTTTGTCTTTTCCTCTTCGTCAACGGAAGCCATGGCTTGTTGGCGTCGCTTAACACAGATTGGTTCGTGGCTGTAAATAACTGACCGCTCACTCTCCTCCAGTTGCTTGGGGATATATTGATCTTTTGACTTTAGAGGCTTAATTTAAACGATATTGTCCGACTTCTACATAGAATCACAGTTTTGAGGGTACAAAACGGAGCTACTCACTCCCCATGCGTCCTATCGGTATGTGCATTGGCCTCTCGTAAAGATACTGCATTATTCACAAGAAAGTAAACATTTATATCACACTAGGTCAATATTAATCCAACAATCTGCTTATTCAATCATATAAACCACAAACGGGAGCTTTGGAGTTGTGGTTACACTAGGGGAGAAGTGAAAGAACGAAAAAGAAAAAGAAAGAGGAAGCGGGAGAGAGGGATGGGGGCCATCGAGTCTACAGGAAGCAGCAGGACGGAGGCACACAAAAGCGTCGGGGCTCGGTCAGGAAGGATGTCTTGTTACAGTAAATCTTGAAAACGCTAGTGTTATTGTACATGATACCTCCACTCCACCCCCAATATCACACACACGGTCTGTCTGTCTTTTGAAAGAGAGTAAGAGTGAGAGAGAGAGAGATGGAGTTTTTCCTCCTCATACATATTCACAGGTCCTCCACCCAGAAGGAGAAAGACGAAGCCTCTATATATTTCTCTAAGACACACACACTAAAAATAGACGCACACATGCGCAAACTCATGAATGTGCACACTCATACAATCTTGAGTACAATCTTGAGTACTGTGACTAACTGCCTGATTTGGAACAGCATGATAGCATACATGTTGAAAGCGCAGCCATGCCATGGATAGAGAGCATGATCCTATCATCCGAAATAGGAAATGACAGCACTATCAGTGTCAATAGCTCACCATTCCCTGCACACTTCAACCATTTTACAGGGTGTCCATTTTGATGACAAAAGTGTTACCATACTATGTGTCAGTACTGCTTAAGAGAAATGCATGAGACTGAAATAAGTATTGTATTCATTAGCCTTTGTCAGCAATTCCGACAGCTACAGTAGCTAGCTTGTTATAGTCTAGCAAATAAAGCACTGCCTTCTGAGATGGAAGTTTAATGTTTGGCGCCCCAATGAAAGGGGGTCCAACCGTTAGCAAGAAGATGATCATTTTTACTTACATTTTAACTCTGTGTGTGTGCGTGTGTGTGCGTGTGTGGAAGGCCTCGGGACATGGGGGCTACAGAGCTGAAGCCGTGCTGGACTGAAAACCAGAGTCTGGGGAGGGGAAGCGAGATAGAGAATTCCAGACATCTGCAGAAATGAGAAAGGTCCTGAGATTCCCCCACTGAGACTCAGACCTCCCCCACACTTCCTCTTTCACATGGCTGCGCCTGACACATAGCTCCCCACACACACACACACACACACACACAGAAACACGTGCACACACACACCACAGAACACATGGAATAAAGCTAGATGAAGAAAATACAAAATAGATGGGGAGGGAGAGTAGCATGTTAAATAACTAGTGTACTGATAACATTACAGTGTGCCGTGTCCCTCACCTGTTGATACATTCTTTAATTTCTGTTGTCCAGGAGCTGACTTGCTGGTTATTTTCCGTCTCAAATATGAGACTACCTGGATAGTGATTAACCTGGAGGAGACAAAACTAGTGGTAAAGGAGATTGTATGCACACACACACAGAAATATGTGACAAACACACCCTCAAGAACAGGAATGGAAAGAAACAGACAAGTTTGGCAAAGGGTGTGTGTGTGTGTGTGTGTGTGTATGCTTGCTTGCGTGTATACACTTTTGAGTGATGTTTCATGTGGAAGCTCACTGCTCAATGGGCACTATAAATCCAAGAGTGCTTTTGGACAGAACAAGCTGACTCCTTGGCTGAATGTGTGCATGGACCATGTGGCGAAGGGACACGACACAAGGCAGGAAGATGGATCAGCATCACTAGCAGGGGAGAGTCTCCTCCTCACCTTTAAAACAAACGTGTTCATGTTGTCGGGCATCTCCAGGCGGTTGCAGCGGCGGATCGCCAGGATGTCTGCGCAATGAACTGTCAGTTTGGGACTAGAGCCCTGGAAAAGAGAAAGAAAGAAAGAGAGAGAGAGAAAGAGAGATAGACAGACAGAGAAGAAGCAGACATTGAGACAGCATGTCATGTTCCAGACCCCTCAAACACCACTCTGTTCCAGTAACACACCACATCGACGGAACTCCCTTTAAAACACCACGTACGTCACACCGGTGTGTTTGTGCCACATTAAGAGAAGTTTCGAGCTAGAGTTTGCTTCTGCTTTACGTACATCTTCGTTCGTCAGGACCATTTTAGCCAGTGTTTGTGGTGAGGAGGTTAAGTTTGTGTTGGTTTGGAGAGTAGAAATATTAGGTTGCATGAATTTTATCTATCGCTGTTTTGATGTTTTCCTTTTGCTCTACAGATCTCTCTGACAGGAGCTCCAGAACTGGATGGAGAGGGGTACCAGATGGTGGAGGAACTAGTGGGAAACGCACATTCACTGGGACATGCAGGTTGTGTGTGCGTGCGTGCCTCTCTCAGTTTCAGTGTGTCTAAAGTATGTGTGCCTGTGTGCATGAGTCTTTGCTCTTGAAAATCCAGCTTGGCTCTTACCCTGGAGCGTCCCTCAGTGGAGCTCTCTGGGCTGAGCACCAGGCCCCGTTCAGACTGGAGAGACCCAGAGAGTGGGCTGGAGGAAGGCTACTGCTCACGGAACACGCACTCTCCAGCCCAGCTCAGAAGGAGGAAAGGACACGAGAGGAGGAGAGTTCACCATTTTCCAAATTGAATCTCGTCGCTTTTTCCCCCAGCGCAAATGGGTGGAGGGAAAGAGAGCAGAAGGTGCTCATTGTGTGCTGATGATAGCTGGGCTTTTGTGTGTGTCATGTGTGAGCTGTTCCACGTGCTGGCTGAAGTGCATGTGATATCAGCCCCAGTCACCTCGTTATGAGGAATCCTTATGCTATGTGAAGGCAGGTGTACCTTGGAGAGAGTGGGTGGGTGGGTGGAAACAATATGTACTGGATTTGCATATGGTGTAGTCAGAACGGCATAACCCAAAATGTACATCTCCTCACTGTACAGCCAATTACTAAGCCTAGATCTCCATTATTTTTGTAGATAATCCCTAAAAAGACAATGACATGAATCACCAGAACGTCTCACTCTCTCTGCTCCTTTACAATAAATCCCAGAAATGGGGATCAAACAGCAGAGCAACAAAGCACAGTTGGCGCAACACTCAAGAGGTGTATTCCAGAAGGCTGAGTCAGATGAGTGTGACCCTATGCAAATGTCACAGTGTGTGAGCGGGAGGAATGTCTATGGGTGCATCCCAAATGGCACCCTATCCACTATACAGTGAATTCATTTTGGGACGAGGCCTATGGGCCCTGGTCAAAAGTAGTGCACTACATATGGAATAGTGTGCCATTTGGAATAATCACAGACAGGTTGGGCACATCAAAAGGAGATTCCTTTCCCCCTCGTTTCCTTTCCTCATGAGTCTTAGTATAAATTAATAACACAGAGTCATTGTTCATCCAAACAGCTTTAGGGAGAAATTAAAAGTATTTGACTCATTGAAGGGATCTGAGAAGAAATGACTAACTGGCTCTCTGAGAAACCATCTCACTGACTGAGCGTGTACAAAAAAGAAGCAGACAAATGAGTGCGTGCCCACACACACACACAGCTTTTCTTTCTGCCAACTCCATCAACCTACCTTCCACACACACTCCAAAAAGTTCAATATTTTTTTTTTTAAACAGTCCTATGGGCATGTGACCTGTCCCATCCACCATGCTGAGTCTGAGTGAGGATGGGGGTAATATATACCAAATGCTGAACACACACACACGCTAAACATAGGCAAACACACACACCAGCCATCATAAATTGGCCTACACAAATATCCACGATACAGCACAAGCCGAGCCAAGCCGAGCCAAGCCGAGCCTTTGTACCGACACTCAAACAAATGTACCTGAGGTTCAGTGCGCACTCCACAGCTTTGTCAAGTATCAACAATCCAAGTAACCATTAACCCCAAACTCTCAGTTTACATACACTACATGAACAAAAGTATGTGGACACCTGCTTGTCAATTATCTCATTCTAAAATCATGGGCATTAATATAAAGTTGGTCCTCACTTTGCTGCTATAACAGCCTCCATTCTTCTGGGAAGGCTTTCCACTAGACGTTGGAACATTGCTGTTGGGACTCTTCCATTCAGCCACAAGAGCATTAGTGAGGTCGGGCATTGATGTTGGGCGATTAGACCTGGCTCGCAGTCAGCGTTCCAATTCATGCCAAAGGTGTTCGATGGGGTTGAGGTCAGGGCTCTGTGCAGGCCAGTAAGGTTCTACCACACCAATCGACAAACGATTTCTGTATGGACCTAACTTTGTGCACTGAGGCATTGTCATGCTGAAACAGGACCTCCCCAAACTGTTGCCACAAAGTCGGAAGCACAGAATCGTCTAGAATGTCATTGTATGCTGTAGCGTTAAGATTTCCCTTCACTGGAACTAAGGGGCCTAGCGCGAACCATGAAAAACAGCTCCAGACCATTATTCCTCCTCCCATTAAACTTTACAGTTGGCACTATGCATTGGGACAGGTAGCGTTTTCCTGGCATCCGCCAAACCCAGGTTCGTCCATCGTACTGCCAGATGGTGAAGTGTGATTCATCACTCCAGAGAACGCGTTTTCACTGCTTCAGAGTCTAATGGCGGCGAGCTTCACACCACTCCAGCTGACACTTTGCATTGCGCATGGTGATCTTAAGGCTTGTGTACGGTTGCTCGGCCATGGAAACCCATTTCATGAAGCTCCCGACAAAGTTATTGTGGTGACGTTGCTTCCAGAGGCAGTTTGGAACTCGGTAGCTCGGTAGTGAGTGTTGCAACCGAGGACAGGCGATTTTTACGCACTACACACGTACAGCACTCGGCGGTCCCATTCTCTGAGCTTGTGTGCTTCGTAGCTGAGCCGTTGTTGCTCCTAGACATTTCCACTTCACAATAACAGCACTTATAGCTGTGTGCTCGATTTTATACACCTGTCAGCAATGGGTGCACTCATTTGAAGGGGTGTCCAAATACTTATGTATACATAGCGTTCGTTGATTGATAAGAGCAAGAAAGATCAATAGCTATTGACACTGTCAAACAAGTGGAACAGACTGGCAAGAAAAGGTAGCAATATCCGACCCTCACCATCTCAGATTGTGCTGAAATCTTTTATGTAGTTAGAAACATAAGAGAAATTAAGATAATTGATTCCACAGGATTCAAACATAATTCTTCCTAACAATGAGTAAGACCTCTGGAATCCAATAAAATGAATCAAAAGCCATCCACCCACGGATGCCTCGCACCCCATGCCAATCCCACCCCGACAACCAGTGTACTGTATGTCCACTATCAGTTCAGTATACTGTATGTCTGACAAGAAGTACAGGGCTGCAGCTTCTTCATCCTTTGTAATGTATTCCCTGTAAATCTGGTTAGGGCTATTGCTGTGACCATATTATCACCACACCGGCAGTCATGAGTCATGACTGCAGTAAAATGGAATAATACTGCAATAATACAAGAAACAACACTTCTATTGCCTCTCCCTCTACGATACGCACTTCCGGTTTGGTTTGGAGCGAGTAGTTGCATTCCGCTTTGCTCCACAGGTAGTATTACAGGTAGTATTACATTTCATTTCATTACAGTACAACAGTTTGATTTGTTTGATCTTAGCTGGCTACATAGCCGTCTTTGTATCCAAGATAATTGTGTAGTCTAGAGTAATTGTCGAGGTTACCTAGCCAGTTAGAGGTTACCTAGCCAGCTACACTTTCAAACAAAGTCAACAACGCAGCCACTGCTAGCTAGCCTATTTCACCAGCCAGCCAATTAATATCATATTATTATTCAAATAAGCATTTTTATGCAACGTAAGCTTAACTTTCTGAACATTCGAGACGTGTAGTCCACTTGTCATTCCAATCTCCTTTGCATTAGCGATGCCTCTTCTGTAGCCTGTCAACTATGTGTCTGTCTATCCTGTTCTCTCCTCTCTGCACAGACCATACAAACGCTTCACACCGCGTGGCCCTGCTACTCTAACCTGGTGTCCCAGCGCGCACGACCCACGTTGAGTTCCAGGTCTCAGGCAGCCTCTGAACTGCCGATCTGCGGCCAACAAGGCAGAGTTCATCTCAGCCTATGCTTCCCTCCAGTCCCTCGACTTCTTGCACTGACGGAAACATGGGATTACCACTGATAACACTGCTACTCCTACTGCTCTCTCCTCGTCTGCCCACGTGTTCTCGCACACCCCGAGAGCTTCTGGTCAGCGGGGTGGTGGCACTGGGATCCTCATCTCTCCCAAGTGGACATTCTCTCTTTCTCCCCTGACCCATCTGTCTATCGCCTCCTTTGAATTCCATGCTGTTCACAGTTACCAGCCCTTTCAAGCTTAACATCCTTATCATTTATCGCCCTCCAGGTTCCCTTGGAGAGTTCATCAATGAGCTTGACGCCCTGATAAGTTCCTTTCCTGAGGATGGCTCACCTCTCACAGTCTGGTGACTTTAACCTCCCCACGTCTACCTTTGACTCATTCCTCTCTGCCTCCTTCTTTCCACTCCTCTCCTCTTTTGACCTCACCCTCTCACCTTCCCCCCCTACTCACAAGGCAGGCAATACGCTTGACCTCACTTTACTAGATGCTGTTCTTCCACTAATCTCATTGCAACTCCCCTCCAAGTCTCCGACCACTACCTTGTATCCTTTTCCCTCTCGCTCTCATCCAACACTTCCCACACTGCCCCTACTCGGATGGTATCGCGCCGTCCCAACCTTCGCTCTCTCTCCCCCGCTACTCTCTCCTCTTCCATCCTATCATCTCTCCCTCTGCTCAAACCTTCTCCAACCTATCTCCTGATTCTGCCTCCTCAACCCTCCTCTCCTCCCTTTCTGCATCCTTTGACTCTCTATGTCCCCTATCCTCCAGGCCGCTCGGTCCTCCCCTCCTGCTCCGCTGGCTCGACGACTCATTGCGAGCTCACAGAACAGGGCTCCGGGCAGCCGAGCGGAAATGGAGGAAAACTCGCCTCCCTGCGGACCTGCATCCTTTCACTCCCTCCTCTCTACATTCTCCTCTTCTGTCTCTGCTGCTAAAGCCAATTTCTACCACTCTAAATTCCAAGCATCTGCCTCTAACCCTAGGAAGCTCTTTGCCACCTTCTCCTCCCTCCTGAATCCTCCTCCCCCTCCTCCCCCCTCCTCCCTCTCTGCTGATGACTTCGTCAACCATTTTAAAAGAAGGTCGACGACATCCGATCCTCGTTTCTAAGTCAAACGACACCGCTGGTTCTGCTCACACTGCCCTACCCTGTGCTTTACCTCTTCTCCCCTCTCTCTCCAGATGAAATCTCGCGTCTTGTGACGGCCGGCCGCCCAACAACCTGCCCGCTTGACCCTATCCCCCTCTCTTCTCCAGACCATTTCCGGAGACCTCTCCCTTACCTCACCTCGCTCATCAACTCATCCTTGACGCTGGCTACGTCCCTTCCGTCTTCAAGAGAGCGAGAGTTGCACCCCTTCTGAAAAAACCTACACTCGATCCCTCCGATGTCAACAACTACAGACCATATCCCTTCTTTCTTTTCTCTCCAAAACTCTTGAACGTGCCGTCCTTGCCAGCTCTCCTGCTATCTCTCTCAGAATGACCTTCTTGATCCAAATCAGTCAGTTTCAAGACTAGTCATTCAACTGAGACTGCTCTTCTCTGTGTCACGGAGGCGCTCCGCACTGCTAAAGCTAACTCTCTCTCCTCTGCTCTCATCCTTCTAGACCTATCGGCTGCCTTTGATACTGTGAACCATCAGATCCTCCTCTCCACCCTCTCCGAGCTGGCATCTCCGGCGCGGCCACGCTTGGATTGCGTCCTACCTGACAGGTCGCTCCTACCAGTGCGTGGCGAGAATCTGTCTCCGCACCACGTGCTCTCACCACTGGTGTCCCCCAGGCTCTGTTCTAGGCCCTCTCCTATTCTCGCTATACACCAAGTCACTTGGCTCTTCATATCCTCACATGTCTCTCCTATCATTGCTATGCAGACGACACACAATTAATCTTCTCCTTTCCCCCCTCTGATAACCAGGTGGTGAATCGCATCTCTGCATGTCTGGCAGACATATCAGTGTGGATGACGATCACCACTCAAGCTGAACCTCGGCAAGACGAGCTGCTCTTCCTCCCGGGGAAGGACTGCCGTTCCATGATCTCGCCATCACGGTTGACAACTCCATTGTGTCCTCCTCCCAGAGTGCTAAGAACCTTGGCGTGATCCTGGACAAACACCCTGTCTTCTCAACTAACATCAAGGCGGTGACCCGTTCCTGTAGGTTCATGCTCTACAACATTCGCAGAGTACGACCCTGCCTCACGCAGGAAGCCGCAGGTCCTAATCCAGGCACTTGTCATCTCCCGTCTGGATTACTGCAACTCGCTGTTGCTGGGCTCCCTGCCTGTGCATTAAACCCCTACAACTCATCCAGAACGCCGCAGCCCGTCTGGTGTTCAACTTTCCCAAGTTCTCTCACGTCACCCCGCTCCTCCGCTCTCTCCACTGGCTTCCAGTTGAAGCTCGCATCCGCTACAAGACCATGGTCTTGCCTACGGAGCTGTGAGGGGAACGGCACCTCCTACCTTCAGGCTCTGATCAGGCCTACACCCAAACAAGGGCACTGCGTTCATCCACCTCTGGCCTGCTCGCCTCCCTACCTCTGAGGAAGTACAGTTCCCGCTCAGCCCAGTCAAAACTGTTCGCTGCTCTGCACCCCAATGGTGGAACAAACTCCCTCACACGCCAGGTCAGCGGAGTCAATCACCACCTTCCGGAGACACCTGAAACCCACCTCTTTAAGGAATACCTAGGATAGGATAAAGTAATCCTTCTAACCCCCCCCCCTTAAAAGAGTTAGATGCAATTGTAAAGTGTTTTCCACTGGATATCATAAGGTGAATGCACCAATTTGTAAGTCGCTCTGGATAAGAGCGTCTGCTAAATGACTTAAATGTAAATGTAAATGTAAAATTCCACGTGACTTTTGAGTCACATAATCTCCTTTTATGCACTCTGGACATGCTTTGGTAGCACTCAACTTGCTAACTATCATCATGTCCTGGTACTCAGGGCTCAATTCTCCCTCTAACTACTCTGACATCAATGCAAATGATATCGAAAATCACATCAAACACTTATCCAAACAGTAGGCCTATCATACTTGTAAAACTCATCTCACTGTGATCATCAATCGGAAGAAATAAGTTCAACAGCAGGTTGAAACAGTGTATAACATGGTTGTTGTGGATGTTGTTTCAAAGCCTAACACAACGAAATGGACAGCGCTATCTAAGGGGATGATTCATTCAAAACACAAATAAGCATATTAGAGCTTATGCATTAAACCTAAAATAAAAAAACAACCTGAATGAAAATGATGATTGTGCAGTTACACAATACATAGCCTACCGCATATTACGCAAGGCCAGTGGCGACCCGTCATTCAGGGCACACCGGTTTTGAGTTCCAAATGTTTTGCCTGTTTTGCATGTTATGTTGGCATTAATACGTGTCACATTTCAGTTTTCAAACAATGTATAAAAAAATATCATTCAGTTAATAAAGCCGCATACAAACACGGTCTCTTTTTTGATTTCTTGAGTAAGGAAGCTCCAAAATGAAGGTGTTTCAGCCTATTTCAGTGATTTCTGTGGTGGTGGGGCAAGCCAGCAGAAAATACGGTGCGGCGTGATTGGCTCAGTGTTCTGTAACTCATGGGGACACTACGTCACTGCCAAGTCTAAGGGTAGACCTCAAAAATTCTAGCCCCTTGGGTGCTACCATAGAGTTACATTAGAAGTGCCCATCCAAGAAGGCTCAAAGTCATTGGCCACTGAAAAATGACATCAAATCACGTTATATGTACAGTAGCTTTGATTGGACTGATCATGTCAACATCATACTTTCAAAATCTTAGCTAGCAGTCGTCGTCATGAATCAAGTTGACAATCTACTGGTAAATCCCTTTTAAATGACAGATAAAACGTATTGGTGCTCATCGGCCATAAACATTACACAACAAGTTGGAAATTGCAAATTCAACAATGATTGGTTTGGAAGGAATCAGTGACAGTGGCTGTGTGGTCCCAAATCTGGGATTAAGGGGCTCTTTCCCAAGTTTAAAATGATAAACATTCAACATTGGCCATGCTGTCAATGAAGCATGATTTGTGCTGCGCTCAAAACAACTGTTAACTTGGAACTGCGAAAACTTGACTTCAGTGAGTTCAAGAAAACTGGGAAGTAAGGAATAAACGAGCTCCGACTGGGAAAAAACGTTTTGAACTGTCATCCAACTCGGAATTGTAAATATGGCCTCTTTCTATAGCTACGACCTGAAGATCAATGACATCATCATGATTCAAACTTGTTTTTTTCAGAGTTCCCAGTTGTTTTGAAAGCGGCATAAATCCAGAGAATGCCAGACTTTGATGTACCAGCCTTTGATGACACAATTTGCCCACTAAGGACCGCCACGCCACCTTCCTGTTCAAGTGAGCGCAGCACAACAAGGCGAGTCCAAAAATGTATTGTATGCTGCTGCATAAATTATGTAATATGCCAGGGAGATATGTATACTGTAGCTTAGAAAGTAATACTAAGTGTATGTTGTGTAGTAAGATGGTAGTAGCCCATGTGCCTCACCCTAATAATTTGGTCTATTTACCCCTCTTAATTTCTCCTACTGTATTGACTTGGTGGTGCACATGTAGCCTATAGCCTGTTGTAGAGAAATTTAATCATAGAATATATGCCCCCTTGATTTATCCTACGGTTCTGACTTGGTGTAGAGGGAGAACACTGTAAGAACAGCCCATGTCATGAATTCTGTCGCTGTACATTTCAAAAGTGCTAAACAAATACTTTTATTGACTAAGTCCGTCCTAGATCGCTCATTAATGTCTTAATCGAAATTACGGATTGCCTCTTATCTGCTTGTCATCCCCTTATTTTTCCCCTGCCCATTTGATTATGGACCATTCTGAATCTAAACAAATTTTACATATTAGTAAAGACCAAATTAAATTGAGAATAATAATAATAATAATAATAGCAAGCTTTTTTTTGCTACTTTCTCAAATCATCAATAGCCTATAGTCCCACCATGTAGCCCATATAGTTTGTTGATTTCTAAGACATTCTAAGGTTGATATCGTTCACAACTAAAATTGCCAAATAACTAAATCTAGCATATAGGACCGGTTTCAAATTATCACTTTTACGTTCAACATAGCGCAATATGCGCACTTGCTACATAATGTGAAAAATATCCTTTCTATTTTATTCAGTTAAATTCAATTATATTCCTCTTTAAAATCATATAAAATAAAACAATTGCACAGGATTTATAAGCATACAGCCTATGGATTGGCACATAGCCAGATTTCATAGGCCTACAGTAAGCCAACTCATATTCTATTCACCTGAAATACAATTTCTTCATATCATGTTGTTTCTTTAGACCCGACTAAAATAAAAGATTTATTGTGATGGTGTACATTAAATTGGTTGTAGATGTGTAGATGTTCAAAAATGCCACATCAGCAGCTTATATGTGTGGAGGCCTAGATATGCTAAAGGTGTTTATTAATTAACGGTCAATTACCGTGAGACCAGCGGACTTTTGCATGACAATAACCTGCTGGGGGGAAAAAATCAGGACAGCCACAGCCCTAAATTTGGTGATGCTTTGTTTGTTTGGCCCACTAGAGAGTGAATTGCTTTCATGGAGGACTGGCTTGACTTGTGAAGATCACCACACAATTGCTTTTCATCATGAGCAAAAGCTATTGGTTTTCAATCCAAAATTGCAAAGAAAATATTGCGATCCATAATTTAAGAAACACAAGAGACCAGCAAAATGTATAAAAGGATGTGGCAGTAGCAGGAACAGCGGCATCTAGTGTGAAAGTTCACTGTAGTTCATGGTAAATAAAGCAAGCAGCTTCAACAGCTCATTTCTCTGAACAGGGGGGGAAAAATATCACCAGATTCACAGGGAATACACGACAAAGGATGAAGAAGCAATACTCCAATCTGCAGATCCATAACAAGGCCTTGTCAGACAGAGAACTGAGTACTGAACTGAATACTGTGTAGTGGTTGTTGGGGTAGGATTTGCGTGGGATGTGTGGGTGGCTTTTTACTATTTTATTGGATTCCTCATGTCTTATGCAAATCAGATGTTGGATACTATATTTCTTGAATATTATGTTAATCCTATAAATTAAAAGGGCTAATTTGGGTGCAATCGTGAAGCTGAATTTCTCAGATATCTAAATTAATTTTCAATAAAACAATTTTGCAGGAATGTTAATATCTGTTTCTAAATACAGAAACGATTTCAGAACAATCAGAGATGGTGGGTGTCATGGCATGCTGAAATGTCGTGGAATGACTCGGTAGAGGGTCTAGCGTAAAGAAAAACTCCAGAGCTCTTCAACCTTTAATACAAACAGGAAAGAACACCAGAGAGGCTACATGTGACTGATGTATTAAGAGTATGTGACAGGAAGGCTTTGTGAGGGTGATGACATTAGAAGCCTGTGAGCACTTGAAAACTAATGTCTATGCACAAGGACTACTCTCAACAATTTCCACTGAACAGCATCACTCTGTTACTGTGGAATTGCCCTTGCTGTAGCTGTCTACTTCGAAATGCCAGACACCATCTCCTCGATTGTATACACGACGCATCGAAACTGTTTGTCCGTTTCCAAGCTTGTTTTGTACATTTCTGTGTACTTCATAAGGTATGCTCTGAGCCTGTGAAGCCACAAGTGATGAGCAAATAGAACATGGTGTAGGCAGTAAGAGATGCGACACAAATTCAAGAAATTTGATGCGAAGCAGAAATGACTGGGTGACAACAGCGGACAGCACACATGCAGAACGGGGGGTCTCATGCTACTCAGTCAGCGCCCGTCCCAACCACATCTCACATCAGAGATCAGCTGCGTACCAAAACAGTGGCGGGGTGCCTTTTATTGTTGTTTGAACTGCAGAAAGCCACTCAATATGATGCCGAGAGACAAGTGAGTGCACGTCGGCCTTTCAGCTTCAGTCACACACAAACATAACATTTGATATTGTGGTTTGAGGAAATTGCCAATTTAACCCACAGACGCGTGGGCAAAGCAAATACTCACACGATCACATTCACAAACCTCAACATGCGTGAGTTAGACTACATAATAAGCCTAGGCCCATATAGGCCTACTTCATCTACACATTCACAAACAAACTTAGGCTACACATACTGTATGTACAGGCTTCAACTTACAAGACAACACAAAAAAGTGTTGGTGTCAGCTGTAGGTAGACCTTAACATTCTGCACTTAAAGGGATAGTTCACCCAAATTACAAACGGACACAAACTGCTTACGGGGTAAGGAAACCAACGTACAAGGTATGACAGTAATCCATGCTTGGTTTAGTTTCCCTGGCGGTGGCTGGCACTGTTTCCAAACGCTAACATTTTAGCACAAATCCCATTCAAGTCATGGGACCAATATTTGCATTTTTCGTGTTCAAATCATCTATAAGTGACTTTGGTGAGCTTCACAATCAATTTGAGATACTTTGATGATTTGGACATGTCCAGAAAATGCTTATATTGGTCCCATGACTCGTATGGGATTTGTGTTACAAATGCTAAAACGTTAGCATTTAGAAACAGTGGCAGCAGGGAAACTAAACTAAAGCATGTATTGCCGTCATCACACCTTGTCCATAGACTAAGATTCTTGTTTGTAATGAAAATCACTATATCAAATGATTGCAATGTAATAGACTAGGAAACCAAAATGTAATTTGGGTGAACTATCCCTTTAAACACAAAGTCATATTGGTTGTTCAGACCCACCCCCACCCACACAGTCATACTGAACCAGAGAGGAGACACAGGAAGTTTGGGGTCCCCTAGCGCCTCCCAGGGTCCCATTCTCAGGCCGTCTCCATGACAACACCCCACTCACCCAGAATTCCGCTATCCCCCTAAGAGGGTTAAGACCGCTGTAACTGTCCACCCGGGGCAGGACTCCAAGCCTGCTTTGCTCTAACATTCCGCTGACCCTGGGGTTGTCGTCATCATCAGAACTGTCTCCAGAGACTTTCCAAATGTTCCCCTCTGCTATTAATACACACACACACACACACAATAAAGGGGATTTGATTTTCATATGCCACATTTGATTTAGATTTAATTTGGTTGACAAACTCATTAGGTTATTGAGAATTTGGTAGTTCACGTTTAGAATAGGTCCTTTACCACATCCACCCATGGCCTCCGGTACACTAGGCTATGTGCTTGCAAATCAGCTTCGGCATGGATGCATTGCATTCTTCATGGTGAAGCAGGTTTTCAAACAACTCTACATCCTCAGAAGTGTCACAGAAAAGAAAGAGTCCCCTAGACTCTCTGGAGTCTCTAAAGGGACCAGCAGCGAATAGAATGGTGATAAAGCTCTCCGAATCAGATCTAGCGAGATATGACATCAGCAAGGATGTGGGGACAGCGGGGCCGAGGTAAAACTGAGAAATGACAGGTTTCTAGGAAACATTTCAGAGACACCGTCTGTTGATGTGTGCCAGGGAAACAAAGTGAAAGAGGTCAACAGAAATGAATAGACCCTATTTTTCTATTAGAATTTGTGTCAAGTATCTTCGAATTAAATGGTAATAATAGATATTACAGCACATTAAAGGTTCTACACATAGAATTTGTGCATTGTAATTTCAGAAAATGTCCAGAATATATCTGCCGCTAATAGTGGAATGATAGTGTATCACTGTATTACTTACCCGCCAGTGTCATGATTGGCTATGATATTCACCTATTGATTTCTCACGCAGGACTGGCATCTGTTGTCAAACTGGGAAACCTGTTGTGACTTTGTGGCTATATTATCTAGTGGAAAACGCTCTGTCATTTCCTGGTTGCTAAAATTTTACACTGTTCGTTCAATTTCAGTTTATGTGAG
This sequence comes from Salvelinus sp. IW2-2015, assembly GCF_002910315.2. Classification (NCBI taxonomy): domain Eukaryota; kingdom Metazoa; phylum Chordata; class Actinopteri; order Salmoniformes; family Salmonidae; genus Salvelinus; species Salvelinus sp. IW2-2015. The sequence continues at coordinate 612,935 of NC_036872.1, forward strand.
AAAACAAGCTCTTTATAGTGTAGGGAATCATTGTGCCATCTAAATTGCTGTGAAATATCGTTTAATAAGATGAAATACAATTTCTACACCAGCTTCAAACGGTTGTAAAAACTATATTTTTAGTTGTGCTATTGTGTAGAAAGACTTTACAATTTAAATCACTGAAAATGTATGAATTCAGTGTATTGCTAGTAGTTTTGAATATTGTCCAGGTTTATATGATCAGGACTATTTTCTAAGTAAGAGAACATTAAAAATTAAACATTTAACCTGTCTTCTCTTGAGATTCTAGCCTTATTTACAGTTATACTGCAAGATATGAATTGCCACAATGATGTTTGTTCTTCAAATTATGTATTTTATTGAAACAGAAATATGAAGTAAATAGCACACATTACGAAAAATAAATGTTCCTTTTTTTGGGGGGGGTTGCGTTTTTCCTTGATTTTATAACAGAACATTGCATTTGGTTGTTTTTTAAAGTCCACAACAATGCTTAAACCACATCAGGAGAACACTGGGAAAAATCTGAGAAATTTTGATTTTTGGGTGTAGTTACCCTTTAATTCAAGTGCACACCTAGCCAGAGGTTGTTTTTTTTAGCAGTGTTTTTGTAGCACACTTGATCGTAGAGTTTGCAAAACAAGTACCCACTGGATTGATAAAAATAATCATAATATTCTGCCAGGTAACCATAGGCTACTTTGTAGTTAACATTTCATTGAGAAGGTTTTTGTGAAAGCCTTTCCATCTACCAGAAGACTGTTTGACTTAGCATCATCGCTAATGGCTACACAAAGTGATAGACGCTCGCACCGCACACAGACGGGCATTCTCGAAATATCTATCTTGGGCAAATTAAATAATTTCCAATACATTTAGTTGTTCCTACAGTGATGATTCACCATCTTCATTAGGTGTTTTCATAATTGATCTGCAGATAATCACCAAAAAGCCGAGGCCTACCAGTAGCGTATACAACTTAAGGAGACAAATGAATGGCTTTCTCACCTATGCGATAGTCTACGCTGACTGACGAGAAGTGTCACTCACTTTAGCGTCACGGTCTGGCAAGCCCCAATATCCTAGTACTCAGGAAAGGAAACCTGGGTAATCCTTTGGTTTACTTGCCCCGATGCGATACGACGTTGCATGATTTATGAATGGCAAAGGGATATAGCAAATCGACTTTATTCAGTCAGTTCGACACATTTTATTAAACTAATCAACACTTGCTGTTCAGTTGTAACTCAATGCACAGTAAATAGCCTAGGCATACTATGCGCCACGACTCCGCGTGGCTGGCTATGTGAAGAATGTGTCAGAAAACAATAATTAGCCTAAATTGTGAATTTCGACTCATCATTACCACTTACATTACCTTACATGGGGCGAGCAAATTCATCGAGGATCATGCTCTCTCCATCAGTGTAAAGAAATTTGACTGCAACCAGAGATCTGTAGCTACACAGTATAATGACGAGATACTCATGTCTCCGCCCTAACAATAGGAGTTGTTGTCCCAAAGGTGACAAATTTAGGTCCAAAATAAGCCCATAGAAACGCATTGGGCTTATTTTGGACAGATTTTGGCGAGAGTGAAACCTTCCTCTCTGCAGTGTTTGCCTGTCATTGCTCGCTTTAATAGATCACTAGAAGATGCATTTCGTTCATTCTAGCGGGAGAGGACTCGACGTACTAGTGAATTTAAACTTTTAAATTAAAAGGAGCCTGAAGTGGTAAATGAAGCCTGCTGAAAATGAGTCTGTAACCGACAGATTTGAAAAAAACTGTGTGTTTGTGTGTGTGTGTGTGTGTGTGTATATCAAGGTTTTTATAGTAAACGAAAACTTAAAATAAAATCTAAGATTGGAAAAACATTTGAGTAAACTGAAATAAAAACTATTGGCTACTGAAACTGACTGCAAAACTAGCCAATACAAAATAAAAAAACATAAAATTTAGTTTTTTTTATTGTCTGTGGCAAAAATCAAATGGGTTAAATCAAGCATTTTTTCAAAAGGGCTTTTCTAGCTTCTGAATCTGGCATGTAAATGCTGCCAGTAGATGGCAATGTTTCAAATAGGCCTATCTTGTGCAATATTATCATTAGCTATCAGAAGCTAACAGGGAAGTATTCCACGGGCGAGCGCAGAGCATGAGCGTGAACCATAGGTGTGAACAATGGCAGGAGCAAACCCCAACACCAGCAGTGGTCGGTCGCAAAAGGCAAAGCCTTATATGGGATTATTTTGAGTGAGACAGCTATTATTTTATTTTTACAATTCGGTCAGGATTCGACTCCTGGTATCATATGAACACACATAAGACATGGAACATTTTTAGAATTACAGGAAATGTGCTTTGAAACTGCACATTTTTCTCTCTGCCAACAAGAAGGGTGTTTGGGGTCTCATGGGTTGCGAGGTGGGCGTTTGTTACTATGCCGATACATGACAATGCATCCGGACTTTTGTCACATAGGAAATTTCTATTACAGGACCATCTCAAATTGTATAATAGTACCCGTGCTATAGGCCTACATCACATAAATTGCTCCTAGCCTCCCATGCATAAGGCTACTTTCTGTCCCTAACACTAAAACAAAATAAAAACAGAATAAAAACTAGTAAATCAAGTCTGAAAACCAGACAGAATTTCAAATATAAATCTAAAAACTTATAGAAATAAAAACGAATGGAAAATCACAAAACTATAATAACCTTGGTGTGTGCATGTGTGTTCGTGGATGCACGCCTGTGGTTTGCGGTAGTGTCGTCACGATACCGGAATTTTAATTTCGATACGAGGTTAAGTATTGCAATACTCGATACCATCACGATACTCTATACCAAAACGATACCACGGCAAAAAACATGTTCTCAAATGCCATTGAAATGGCAGCAGCGGTATGAGAACCAGCACATTCTTGAGCATGCAATACGGTTTTCCTCAGTACGAAATCCTCATCGACCCACTGTGCTGTCAGACTCAGCATGCTCATGGGGCTGACGTCGCTGGTCCAAATGGAAGCTAATAGCAGTAACTCATGGATGTGCATTTCAACAATACTGTGTACATCCGATAATGGATTTCGCCTTTGAGTTGTCTCGCTGAAATGTTCTTAGTCTTTCAAATGACTGCTTGACTTGTTGTCTGCTCGATCCAACAGCAGACATTGTGGGCTAGGTTAGGAATGCTGTGTTGCACGTGAGGACTATATTTTTTGTGGCGTCATTACTACATCTACCTACGTTATGTAGGTATGCACGTCAGCTTTTACATCGGTTTTGCACATCGGCTTTAAACTAGACAGACATCGGACCGATGCTAATGTTGACATTTTTAGCTAATATCGTCCGATTCCGATATGCTTACTGATATATCGTGCATCCCTAATTCTATTTCTCGATGGTACCCGTATCCAGGGTAGATAAAGCACAGTTCTATTGGGTCTCCCGAGTGGCGCAGCGGTCTAAGGCACTGTATCGGAGTGCTAGAGGCATTACTACAGACCCGGGTTCATTCCAGGGCTGTACCACAAACGTTCGTGGCCAGGAAGTCCAACAGGACGGCGCACAATTGGCCCAGCGTCGTCCAGGTTAAGGGAGGGTTTGGCCGGTGTGGGTTTACATGACTTATCGCTTTAGCGACTCCTTGTGGCGGGCCGGGTACTTGCGGGCTAACCCCGGTCGCCAGTTGAACAGTGTTCCGACACATTGGTGCGGATGGCTTCCGGGTTAAACTGGAGGCTCTTAAGCGCGGTTAGGCGGGTCATGTTTTGGAGGACGCACGACTCTACTTTCGCCTCTCTCGAGCCAGTTGGTGAGTTGCAGCGATGACAAAAGATCGAAAATTAGGGGGCAAAAGGGGGTAAATAAAATCACATTTAAAAAAGCACTAAGTCATTTATTTAAAGACATTGCTGCTAGTGGTATTGCTGTAAGATGCGATTTATAAAATGTTTTATACTTGCTTTTAAAACAGCCTAGTTTGGGTTGTAAATAACTCTTATTTATTTGTTATGCGCAACTTGCTTAAAATCCTTCACTATTTCAGCAGGGCTCTCTACTCGTTAGGTTTAGTGTTCCCCACTACAAGCACATCAAGTGTGGATATCTTTGCGTGGGGATTAGCGGTTACCTTGTTCTTTAAGGAGACCAGGGTGGGTTTTCTTTTTCATACGTATTGTTTTTTTATTCCTCAACTTTTTTTTTTCTTTTTTTTTTGCATTTTTGGAGAAAAAGAATATGGATCAGTTATTCTTGTAATCTGGCATCTATCCTTTCCCCACCTGACTTTACATGGCCAGGCCTAATCTCACGAGGGACAACTGGGAGGGACACTTTTGCTAGCTGGAATGTTAAATCTTTAAAATCACCTAGTGGAACGTAAAATGATTCTTTCTCATCTATATCACCTTAAAGTAGATATCATCTTTCTTCAGGAGACATCTCTGCACTTTCGACCACTCTCTTTTAAAAGGAGGGTGGATCGGTCAATCATATCATTCCAATTTTCATTCTAAAACTAGAGGAGCAGCCATTTTAATTAGTAAAAACATACCAATCGCAATGTCAAGTGTAGAGGCAGACTCAGCATGCCGTTTCATTATTGTAGTAGGAAGACTGTAATAATACACCTGTTATTTTAGCTAACATTTATGCACCAAATTAGGATAACAGTTAATTCGTCACAAATGTATTTTCTCGATTACCAAATATGGACACACACCACCTAATACTAGGTGGTGATATGAATTGTGCACTGTCGCCCAATCTGGATCGTAGCTCTCCTAAGGTATCATCTTCATCAAACACAGTATCCACAAATTAGCCATTTCTTAAGACATACGGCATATCTGATGCTTGGCGTTTCCGCAATCCCATAGCTAGGGAGTATTATTTTTTCTCACCAGTTCATAAGACCTTCTCATGTATAGACTACTTTTTCCTAGACAATAGATTTCTGCCACTTATCACTGAGTGTGATTACCAAGCTATAGTAATTTTGGATCATTCTCCCCTTACTATGAAACTACTTCTACTTAACTCACTCCTGCAATCAGAAGAAACCTTGGTTGCTTTTATTTAATCTCAAATTGAGCTATTTCTCAAGGTTAATCAAACCCCTGGAATGTCTCCTACAACAGTATGGGAAGCAATGAAGGCTTATCTAAGGGGACAAATTATTTCGTACAGTGCGATTAAGGAAGTGCAATATTCAACGCCTAGGAGAACTTACAAATAAAATATTGGATTTGGATATGGCATATTCACACTCTCCACCTGCAGATTTACTAAAACAATGTTTGACAGAGTTGGATCTTCTTTCAACTCGACAAGCTGAAAATCAAATTAGTAAATCTCGATACAAAACTCATGAACATGGAGAGAAATCAGGGAAAATGCTCACACACCAGCTGCAAATCAAACCATACCTGAGATAACTGACAAGCTGGGTAAAAAATGTATTGATCATTTAGAGGTCAATTCATGCTTTCATAACTTTTACTCACAACTATACACTTCGGAATCAGCTGGTAATGCCACCTTACTGGACACCTTCTTTGAGAACTTAGATATTCCTACAGTTGAACCTGAGATAACTGTTCTTCTAATTCAGCAGCTATCTGTAGAAGAGATTGTGTTGGTAATTAAATCTATGCAGTGTGGTAAATCCCCTGGATCCGACAGATTTCCGAGTGAATTATTTAAAAAGAAATCTCAGATCAACTCTCTCCTCTTGCTTTCCGTACATGAGGAATCATTCTCCTCAAACTCTTTACCCTCAACAATGAGAAGCATGTATTTCACTTATTCTGAAAAAGGAAAAAAAACAAATATTAAGTGTGGTTCATTTAGGCCAACTTCTTTACTGCATTGTGATGTAAAGATACTTTCTAAGATGATTACCTGCCGTTTTGAGTCAGTACTTCCCTCCATTATCTCTACAGATTTCATTTTTAACATCTTTTTTAACATCTTTACAATATACTTCATAATCCCTCTTCATCTGACACTCCAGAGATGTTATCACTTGATGCCTTCGAATACCTTTGATAAGGTGGAGTGGGATTATCGATTATATACTCTCAAACAATTTGGATTCAGTCCCAATTTTATGTCCTGGATCAAAATTCTTTACCCCTCCCATGGCTGCAGTGCGCACAAATAATAATATTTCAAACTTCAACGTGGGACAAGACAGGGTTGTCCTCTATCCCCGAGCCTTTAGCCATAGCAATACGTAATAACACCACTATCAAAAGTATTTGAAGAGGGGGCTTAGAGCATAAAGTCTCACTCTATGCAGATAACATGCTATTATATATGTCTGACTTTTTAACTGGTCTTCCAGACAACCAGGTCTGGAGGTTAATCTACAAAAAAGTGAATTGATGCCTATTAAACTTATTTTAGTCATGTGCCCTTCAGAGTCACTACACAAGAAATTAAAATATTTAGGAATTTGAGTCACACACAATTTCAAAGAAATCTATAAAGCCAATTTCCCTTGATACCAGGCTGTATGACATCCGGCCATGATTGGGAGCCCCATAGGGTGGCGCACAATTGGCCCACCGTCGTCCAGGTTTGGACAGGGTAGGCCATCATTGTATATAAGAATTTGTTCTTAACGGACTTGCTTAGTTAAAGGTTAAAATAAAAATAAATTTTAAAAACACTCCGCCTGAAACAGAAACTTGAACGCTGGGATTTACTTTCTCTTTCTTTGGGCGGAAGAATTAACACAATTAAAATGAATCTATTACCTACGTTTTTATACTTATTTCAATGTATTCCCATCTTTCTGACAAAATCTTTTTTTATCTCCATAGATAAACTGACATCTGCTTTTATCCGGAACAAGAAAAACTCTTGGATACGTAAGAGCGTATTGCAGAGATCTCGCTCTCAGGGTGGTCTAGCACCTCTGAACTTTCAATACTATTACTGGGCAGCTAATATAAGAATCATTCTATATTGGCTGACAGAAATCCCAGATGTTACAGGCCTGAAATGAATGACCTTGGAGATCTCATCATGTGGCCCCGCTGCCTTACTCTGCTCAAAACTTGCATTAGCTGAGCCTGTTTCCAAATACACTAAAAACCCTATTGTGAAACATTCTCAAAAAAATCTGGAAACAGTTCAGGCGATTGTTTGGTCTCTGGGAATTAAAAGAAATTCTGCTCCATTATTAAAGAACCATACGTTCTCTCCATCATTATTAGACCGGTCATTTCATATCTGGTCTGGAAAAGGGATCGCCTCACTGAACAACTTGTACATTGATATGACTTTTGCATCTTTTGATAAGTTACTACAAAAGTTTGATATTCCTAGATCCCATTTCTTTAGATACAAAACTACGTAATTGTAGGCCTCTTCATACTCTAGTCACTTCCCATCACGCCCACCTACCTCCCTTCTAGATTCTATTTTTAAAGTGAACCCTTATATCAAAGGGGGCATAAGCTTGATCTACACATTATTAAAGTCGCACAATCTAGATTCCCTTAACTCTTAACTTCTTTGGGGTAGGGGGCAGTACTTTCACATCCGGATGAAAAGAGCTACTCAGCCATAAAAGATAGAATATGCATATTAGTAGTAGATTTGGATAGAAAACACTCTGAAGTTTCTAAAACTGTTTGAATGACGTCTGTAAGTATAACAGAACTCATATGGAAGGCAAAAACCTGAGAAAAAAATCCAACCAGGAAGTGGGAAATCTGAGGTTGGTCAATTTTCAACTCAGCTCCTATTGAAGATACAGTGGGATATTGGTCATGTTGCACTTCCTACGGCTTCCACTAGATGTCAAAAGTCTTTAGAACCTTGTATGATGCTTCTACTGTGAAGTGGGGCCGAATGAGAGGGGATTGAGTAAGGTCTACCATGAGCTGAACATGCGCTGACCATGCGCGTTCATGTGAGAGCGAGCTCTGTTCCATCGCACTTCTGAAGACAAAGGAATTCTCCGGTTGGAACATTATTGAAGAATTATGTTAAAAACATCCTAAAGATTGATTCAATACTTCGTTTGTCATGCTTTTATGGACTGTAATATAATTTTAACTTTTCGTCCGTACTTTCCGCGCGTCGTGAGTTTGGAAAGTGTACTGAACGCTAGAACAACAAGGAGGAATTTGGACATAAATGATGGACATTATCGAACAAAACAAACATTTATTGTSGAACTGGGATTCCTGGGAGTGCATTCTGATGAAGATCATCAAAGGTAAGTGAATGTTTATAATGTTATTTCTGACTTCAGTTGACTGCACAATATGGCAGATATATTTTTGTCTTGATTGGGCTCTGAGCGCCGACCTCAGATTATTGCATGGTTTGCTTTTTCCGTAAAGCTTTTTTGAAATCTGACACAGCGGTTGCATTAAGGAGAAGTGCATCTAAAATTCCACGCATAACACTTGTATTTTCATCAACATTTATAATGAGTATTTCTGTAAATTGATGTGGCTCTCTGCAAAATCAAAGGATGTTTTGGAACTTTTGAACGTAAGGTGCCAATGTAAACTCAGATTTTTGGATATAAATATGAACTTTACCGAACAAAACATACATGTATTGTGTAACATGAAGTCCTACGAGTGTCATCTGATGAAAATCATCAAAGGTTAGTGATTAATTTTATCTATATTTCTGCTTTTTGTGAATCCTCTCTTTGGCTGGAAAAATGGCTGTGTTATTCTGTGAATAGGCATTCACCTAACATAATCGTTTGGTTTGCTTTCGTCGTAAAAGCCTTTTTGAAATCGGACACTGTGGCTGGATTTACAACAAGTGTATCTTTAAAATGGTGTAAAATACATGTATGTTTGAGGAATTTTAATTATGGGATTTCTGTTGTTTTGAATTTGGCGCCCTGCAGTTTCACTGGCTGTTGAAGAGGTGGGACGCTACTGTACCACGTACCCTAGAGAGGTTAAGAAACAATGGAAAGAGGATTTAGGTGAACAACTTTATGACTAAACTTGGCAGAGTATGCTTCAGAGAATACATTCTTCATCTATATGTCTAAGACATGCTGAAATTCAATTTAAAATAGTTAAATCGGCTGCTATGGTCAAAGGCAAATTATCCAAAATTAGACCAGAAATAGATCACACTTGTGAACGATGTACGCAGGTGTATTGTAGACGCTGGGAGTCGAGAAGCAGGTGCAGGTGGTAAGTTTAATAAAACAAAGAACGATACAACATTGGAGTAGCGTCTTGACATGAAACATATAAGCAATACTGCCTGGGGAATGAACCTAAGGGCGTGCCAGATAAAGGGGAGTTAATGAGTGAGGCAATGGAAGCGCAGGTGCACGTAATGATTGATGCCAGGTGCGCGTGATGATGGTTGCCAGGACCGGTGGTTAGTAAACCAGCGACATCGAACCCTCCCCCCCCAGCTCCAGCCGCAGGACGACGCTGACCAGAGGGATGGCCCAGAGGACAAGGAGCGGATGGGCAGCAAAGATGGAAATCACGAATGATGTTGGGATCCAGCATGTCCTCCACCGGAACCCAACACCGCTCCTCTGGTCCGTACCCCTCCCATTCCACCAGGTACTGGAGCCAACCCCCACAACGTCAGGAGTCCAGTTGGGATCTGACGGAATAGGCGGGACCTCCCTCGACGTCCAGGGGTGTCGTGGGGGACAGCATCAGCCAGGGGACCAGGAACCACCGGCCTGAGAAGGGAGACATGAAAAGAAGGTGAGATACCGTACTCACTGGGAAGCTCTAACCCTATACGTCACCTCGTTGACCCTCCGGAGAACATTGAACAGCCCCAAAAACTGGGGGCTCAGCTTCTTGCAGGGCAGGCGAAGTGGTATATTCCTGGTAGAGAGCCATACACGATCCCCAGGATGGAACACGGGAGTCTCGTTGAGGTGGCGGTCTGCCTGCTCCTTCGGACGGTGGACGGCACGCTGGAGTCTCACGCGAGCGTCGCTCCACACTTCTGCGCGCCTGAACCACTCTTCCACCGCAGGAGCTTCGGTCTGGCCAAGGGTCCACGGAGCCAAAGGGAAACCCAGAACACACTGAAAGGGAGTCAGCCCGGTAGAGGTGTGACGTAACAAATTCTGGGCGTACTCCGCCCATGGAAGGAATTGGGCCCACTCTCCCTGCCGGTCCTGGCAGTGACTCCTCAGGAACCTCCCCAGCTCCTGGTTCATCCTCTCCACCTGCCAGTTAGACTGAGGCCTATACACGGAAGTGAGGCGGACCATGACCCTGAGCTTCCCCATAAAGGCTCTCCATACCGTGATGTGAATCGGGGGCCACAGTCAGAGACGATGTCCACTGGAAGGCCATAATGCTGGAAGACCTGCTGGAACAATATCTCAGCAATCTGAAGAGCAGTAGGGAGACCAGAGAGAGGGATGAAACGACACGATTTAGAAAATCTATCCACAACAACCCAAATTGGTGGTGAAACCGTCAAAGGAGGGGAGATCAGTGACAAAGTCAATGGATAGATGAGACCAATGATGCTGATGCATGGGAAGGAGTTTTCCTGCTGGAGCGCACCGGGGGGGGATTTGGTTGGAGCACATACGGAACAGGAGTTGACGTCGTGAATAACGTCCTGCCACCAGTACTTCTCGGAAATAGAAATACCTGGATGTCCAGCGACGACAGCTGTGTGCACCCAGGTCAGCAGCCGATCCCTTATCCCCGTGGGAACGTAGATGCGCTCGTGAGGACAGGTAGTGGGTGCGGGCTCGCTCTCCAGAGCCTGGTGAATGTGCACATCTACATCCCAGACCACAGGGGCTACGACTCGAGAGGAAGGGGTTATGGGTGCATTCAGGACAGGACCCTCTCCCGAGTCGTAGAGACAGGACAAGGCATCGGCTTTGGTGTTCTTTGAACCTGGGGGATAGGTCAGCGTGAAGTCAAATCTCGTAACGAAAAGGGCCCACCTTGCTTGGCGCGGATTCAGCATCCTCGCTGTCCGTATGTACTCCAGGTTCCGGTGGTCAGTGAGGATGACGGATGGGTCCTTGACGTCCTCAAGCCAGTGTCTCCACTTCTCTAATGTCAACTTCACCACCAAGAGCTCTTGATCACCAACATCGTAATTCCTCTCGGCAGGGGACAGATTCTTAGAGTAATCCGCACACGGATACAATTTTTGTGTATTACCTTGTCGTTCAGACAGAACTGCCCCCACTCCAACCTCTGAATCATCCACCTTCACCACAAAGGGTATCGTGTGATCTGTGCGTTTCAGCAATGGGGCGGAGGTGAAATGTCCCTTCAGTAGGCGGAAGGCCTCGTCAGCTGATGGACTCCACACCAACCTACAGGGACCACCCTTGAGGAGAGAGGTGAGAGGAGTGGCGATGGAGATAAAGTTCCTGATGAAACAGCAGTAGAAGTTGTCAAAACCCCAAAAAATATTGTAACCCCTTTATGGTGGTTGGAACTGGCCATGACCTGACTGCATCTACCTTATTGAATTTCATCTTCACCCCTTGCAGGCTGATTTGGTAGCCTAGGAAGGAGACAGCCTCCAGATGAAATTGGCACTTCTCTGTCTTGACAAACAGTTGGTTAGCCAGGAGGCGTTCCAGGACTACTCGGACGTGAGCGATGTGATCCTCCAAGGTAGCCGAGGAGACCAGTATGTCGTCAATATGCACAACCACCTGGAGTCCGAGAATGTCCCGGGAACACCTTGTTGACGAATGCCTGGAGCACTGACGGAGCATTGGATAAGTCAAATGGCATCACCAAGTACTCATAGTGACCAGACATCATGCTAAAAGCTGTCTTCCATTCATCCCCCTCCCAGATGCGGATGACGGGCCCCGATGATCTTTTCGATGGCTGCCGTCACCAACGGGAACGGGACTTGGTGGTACTTGGTGGTGATATCATTGAGTCCTCTGTAGTCAATACATAGGTGTAACACTCCATCCTTCTCGGTCACGAATAAGAAGCCTGCAGACGCAGAAGTGGACATGCAGATGAATCATTGTTGGAGTGCATCATGGATGCCTTGGTTTTAGCCACCGACAGAGGGTAGATGCATCTGCGCAGGGCGCGCAGAGCCTGCAAGCAGGCCGATGGCACAGTCCCAGGGGCGATGAGGAAGGAGACAGGTGGCGCGGGTTTTGGAAAATACCTCCCGCAGGTCCTGGTATACCTCTGGGATGTTGGACTGAAGGGCAACCGCAGGACTCAAACTGACATGGAACCACAGGGGATGAGCAAGCAGGTCCTCCGGCATTCTGGTGCCCAGTCTGTAATTTTCATCCTCGACCATGAGATGGTGGGATTATGGCGTTGAAGCCAAGGGAGGCCGAGGATGATCTTGTGAGCTAGTGCACTGGTGATGAAGGGAATGTTCTCCAGATGGATGGACTCCACAGTGAGGGCGAGTGGTTTGGTGATGTGTGATGGTCCCGGAACCTAGTGGCCGATTATCGACGGCTTGAACCGGGAAAGGAGATGAGAGCGGGTATGAGGTGATGGTAAGAGAGGATGGGTTTGGTCAAAAAAGGCCCCTGCGGCACTGGAACCCACTAATGCTGTAGAAACAGTACATGAGGGACAGTCAACTAGTGTGATCGACACCAAAAAGGGTTTGGCAGAAAGTGATGATGAAGAGGGGATACTCACACCTGCCCTAGGAGGTGGAAGACGACGTGACCGGCCCTCCGCTCTCGTGGATCCCAAGTTGGGACGTACCGGACATTGCTGGAGCCCTCCTTGACCACAATAGAGACAGAGCCCCAGCTGTATCCATCTGCGTTGCGCCGCCGCGGGGAAGCGCCTACCTCTATGGGTTCAGGCTCTGATCCAAAGTGTTCACTGAGGGAGGAAGAGAAGCGATGAGAGTACCGACGCTCGCGAAGTAGGTTATCCAGACGGATGGCCATTGCGATGAGTGCCTCAAAGGAGAGGTTGTCATTTCGACAGGCCAGTTCTGTCTGGACCTCATCGTGTAGTCCTCTGAATAGCGTACGAAGCGCCGGCTCTGACCTCCGGTTGATTATCAAAGATAGCCATGAACACCTCATATGAATCCAGCTCCTCCTCTCCTGTCTCCCAGACGGCCATGGCCCATTCCAACGGCCGCCCAATCAGCAGAGAAACAACCATGGCAACCTTGGACCTCTCGGCGGTTGGGGCTTCCATCTGGTGCGAGGCAGCACTGTAGTAGGAAGCCACGGCATGGGGTGCCGTCATATTCATCTGGAAGGGACGTATGGGTGTCGCTGACCTGAGCGGGTTGTTGAATGGGCTGGTGTGCTGGATCGACTGGTGGTGGAGAAAGTCAAAGCCTTTCGGGTATGTTCAAGGCGTTTAACACTGCAAAGAACCTCTTCCATAGCCTTCCACAGTTGCGCCAGCTGGTCGTGACGTTGACGAAGTAAGTATCCCTGTTCGTCAACCATCTGAGAGATGTTCTGATTTCCTGCTGCTTCCATTTGTAGAGGCAGCATTCTGTAACATAGACGCTGAGAGTCGAGAAGCAGGTACAGGTGGTAAGTTTAATAAAACAACGAATATGGAATGATACAACATTGGAGTAGCATCTTGACATGAAACACAGAAGCAATACTGCCTGGGGAATTAACCTAATGGAGTGCCATATAAAGGAGAGGTAATGAGTGAGGTAATGTCCAGGTGTGCCTCATGATGAACCGCAGGTGCGCGTAATGTTTGATGCCATGTACGCGTGATTATGGTTGTTAGGACCGGCTTCGAATGCTGGAAGGGAAACGCGGGAGTACATGATAGCAGGCTCCTTCTACTTTATTGCATGATTTGAACATGCCCAAAATTGACAGACTTCTGGATATCAATTTGAGACCTTTTCTAAGATACTGGAGAGACCTATAGAACATTCTGCTTTTATTGCATTATTCAGTGTGGCACCACAGGAGGCCCCTTTAACTTATTATGGGCAGGTGGGACGGTAGCGTCCCACCTGGCCAACATGCGGTGAAATTGCAGAGCGCGAATTTAAAATTACAGAAATATAAATATTTAACATTCATGAAAATACAAGTTTTATACATCAAAATAAAGCTTAACTTCCTGTTAATCCAGCCGCTGTGTCAGATTTCAAAAAGGCTTTACGGCGAAAGCACACCATGCGATTTTCTGAGGACAGTGCCCAGCATACAAAAACATGAAGAAAAAAAATTCAACCAGGCAGGAGCGACACGAAAGTCAGAATTAGCGATATAATCATTGCCTTATCTTTGAAGATCTTCTTCTGTTGGCACTCCAAAAGGTCCCAGTTACATCACAAATGGTTATTTTGTTCGATAAAGTCCTTCTTTATATCCATTAAAAAAAAACTCAGTTTAGCTGGCGCGCTTCATTCAATAATCCACCGGTTTCCCTCCTTCAAAATTAATACAAAATGAATCCCAAACGTTACCAATAAACTTATCCAAACAACTTTTATAATCAAATCTCAGGTACCCTAACACGTAAATAAACAATACAATTTAAGACGGAGAATAGTATGTTCATTACCGAAGATAAATAACAAAGAACGTGCTTTCACCCACGCGCATGGAAACACTACAGCCAAAATGGGAGCCACTAAGAAAAACTACAACTTCTAGCTCATTTTTCCAAAAACCAGCCTGACACTCTTTCTAAAGATTGTTGACATCCAGTGGAAGCCCTAGGAACTGCAATCTGGGAGGACTTCGCCTCATAATAAACATGAAAGCCATTGGAAACAGTGGAAGGGATGGTTTGTCCTCGGGGTTTCGCCTGCCATATCAATTCTGTTATACTCACAGACATCGTTTTAGAAACTTTAGAGTGTTTTCTATCCAAATCTACCAATTATATGCAAATCCTAGCTTCTGGGCCTGAGTAACAGGCAGTTTACTTTGTGCATGCTTTTCATCCGGACGTGAAAATACTGACCCCTACCCAAGAGAGGTTAAACAGTTATGGGCAACATGCTGGCATTTACTACTCTTCTAGCTAGACGTCTTATACTATTTAAGTGGAAGGATGGTTTCTTCCTACTTTTAACCATTGGAAAAGGAAGTTATGCAATATCACAAGCTAGAGAAAATACACTACTCCATCCTATCCTTTGTAGAAGACATGGATCCAGCTAATTTCACAACTCCATAAACCAACCCAAATTCGATTTTGTATCATTTTTAAAAACTTTTTGAATAATATATATATTTTTTAGTATTTGATAATATTGGTCATTGTATATCATGCCTACTTTAAGTCTGGTTTTGGGTTGGTGCTCTGTTAGAGCATGGGAGGGGGTTGGGGGGTGGGGGGTGATTTGGTAGAGGATCCGTGTGTTTTGATTTAATATGCACTCGAATAGCGAATGGAGACCACTTTACCGCATGTTCATTTTTCACTCATGTTGGGTAGGCTACTCCGGTTATTTCGCTACGTGACATTCCTCCCAACCTCTGTATGCCATGGGCTCTCCAACCCTGTTCCTGCAGCCATAAGTGTTTGAGCAAGTCAAATCTGTTCGGGAACATTAAAAGTAACATGTTTTCACAACTAAACATATTTCAACTGTTGAAAGCCCTTCTCTCTGCGCACTGGAAAAAGGAAAGGAGAGAGGGGAGAAGATGGAAATGCATGGTGGTAAGATATTCTGTAGCTAAAGCTAATATGTCAGCCTATTAACTATGTTACTATGCTATTCAAAAAGAAAATACAAATTCACTATAATTGTAGGCTAACTGTACCAACAACAAAGAATATATATATATATTTTTTAAATGTCTTTCTGCCGTGTGTAATATGCGGTAGGCTATGTTTTGTATAACGGGACAATCATTTTAATTACGTTTTTGGGGGCTTGGACTCATATAGGCCTATGCATATACAGTGCATTCAGACAAAGTACTGAGTAAAGAGTCTGAATACATATGTAAATATGATTTCAGTTTTTTACTTTTAATAAATTTGCTAAATTAAAAACTGTTTTTGCTTTGTTATTATGGGATATTGTGTGTAGATTGATGAGGGGAAAAAACTATTTAATCCATTTTAAAATTAGGCTGTAACGTAACAAAATAAAGTAAAGGGGTCTGAAAACTTTAGCGTATGCATAAGCTTTAATATGCATATGGGTGTTTTGAATGAATCATCACCTTAGAAAGCGCTGTCCATTTTGTTGTGTTAGGCTTTGAAGCAACATCCAAAATGACAATGTTGAACTTCTTTCTTCAATCACAGTGATGTGAGTTTTAACCGTTTTGATGTGATTTTCAACTGCATTTGGATTTATGACAAAGTGGTTAGAGGGATAATAGAGCCCTGAGTACCAGGCCATTAGAGAACTGATGATCGTTAGAGATATGTCCAGAGTGGACAAGAGGAGATTATCGTGACTCAACACGTAGAACATGATGGGAGCTAATAGTGAAGGACACTTTCAACATGTAGAATCGTAAGTATTGTTCCTAAAGATACTGAATATGTCTCTGTTGACTGGAAACTTTATTTTGGTAAAACCGAATAGTTTAGATTTCATTGATCAAGGATGCCAGGCTACAGAAGCTTCCGCAACGAGCCATCTGTAAACAATGGCTCGTGAAGCAAGCTAGCCTGCACTGGGAGTCGGGCTGCATCATGTTAGCCTTTTTAGGACACACGTTCCGCTAGCGGAACCCCCCCCCCCCCCCAACATTCCGCTGATAAGGCAGCGCGGGAAATTGATTTTTTTTTTTGAAATATTTAACTTTCACACATTAACAAGTCCAATACAGCAAATGAAAGATAAACATCTTGTTTATCTACCCATCGTGTCCAATTTTTTAAATGTCTTACAGTTGAAAACACAACATATATTTATGTTAGATCACCACCAAATCCAAAAAACACAGCCATTTTTTCCCAGCCAAAGATAAAAGCAGAAATAGAGCAGAAATAGAGATAAAATTAATCACTAACCTGTGATAATCTTCATCAGATGACACTCATAGGACATCATGTTACACAATACATTTATGTTTTGTTCGATAATGTGCATATTTATATTCACAAATCTCGGGTTACATTGGGGCCAGGTTCAGAAATGCCTCCAAAATATCCTGAGTAATTACAGAGAGCCACGTCAAATAACAGAAATACTCATCATAAACTTTGATGAAAGATACATGTTTTACATATAATTAAAGATACACTTGTTCTTAATGCAACCGCTGTGTCAGATATTTTTTTTTTTACTTTAGGAAAAAGCATACCATGCAATAATCTGAGACGGCACTCAGAAATACACAACATTTCTCCGCCATGTTGGAGTCAACAGAAATACGAAATTACATCATAAATATTCCCTTACCTTTGATGATCTTTCATCAGAATGCAGTGCCAGGAATCCTAGTTCCACAATAAATCGTTGTTTTGTTCGATAATGTCCATTACTAGTGTCCAATTAGCTACTTTTGCTAGCACGTTTAGTTCACATGTCCAAACGCTGGCGCCGGTCCAGGCGAACTCGGACGAAAACTTTAAAAAGTTATATTCCAGGTCGAATAAACTGGTCAAATTAYGTAGAGAATCAATCTTCAGGATGTTGTTATCATATATATCCAATAACGTTCCAACCGGAGCATACGTTTTTGTCTACAGAGTAATGGAACGCATGGCCATATCATGAGTAATGCGCATAACCAGGAACTAGCATTCTGCCAGACCACTGACTCAAATAGCTGCCATCCGGCCCCACATCACACTAGAGGCTTCATTCCACGTTCTACTGACTGTGGAAGGCGTAGGAAGTGTGAACAGATCCATATCTTACTGGGATGTGAATAGACGATGAGTTTAAAATCAACCAGCCTCAGAATTTCCACTTCCTGTTTGGATATTTTCTCAGGTTTTTGCCTGCCATATGAGTTCTGTTATACTCACAGACATAATTCAAACAGTTTTAGAAACTTCAGAGTGTTTTCTATCCAATAGTAATAATAATATGCATATATTAGCATCTGGGACAGAGTAGGAGGCAGTTCACTATGGGCACCAATTCATCCAAAAGTGAAAATGCTGCCCCCTATCCCTAAAAAGTTAAATAAGCATTTAAAACACATTTTTATCCAGGGTCTCCCATTTTATGCCTGTGGGTTGCCATTGTAGTCCATTCTAGACCACCCAGTCATGCGAAAGCAAGGTACAAGGTAATCTCCCATTTCTACAGACAGAAAATGGGAGAGCCTGGATAGAAACGTGTTTTAAAATGCTTGTTTGATAGCGAAGGACACATTCAACTTGTCAAATCGTTCCTAGAGATATGGGATATGCCTCTGTTGACTGGAAACTATATTTTGGTGAAACCGAATAGTTTTGATTTTGTTGCTCAAGGACACCAGCCTACGGAAGCTTCCGCAACGAGCCGTCTAAACAAAGGCGCAACAGGCTAGCATGAGTAAGTGGAGCAGGCACAGTGCGCGATATAACAAGGAACAAGGGGTCGGCTGCACTGATATACTGTCTGGATCCGTGAGACACATTTCAGAAGTAACGAAATTAACACAAATTCTAGTACCAGACCATTTATGTTCTAGTATCGAAAAAGTACAGACGTTTTGGTATACCGTGCAACACTAGTTCGCTGATGTGTGTGTGTTGTGGGCAACAATGCTCATCGCTCTGTGATGGACTGTAACCACAGTGCTAGTGCACGTGACCTCGCAGAGTTGCCTGTGGAAAGCCCCTAAGGGGAGCTTTGTCTCTCATCTAGCTTACCTCTGTCTCTGCAACCCCTTTCCTCTGCTCTCTCAGTCTCAGGTAATTTTCTCTTTTAAATCACATTTCCCCTTTCTTTCCCCTATCACTCGGTCTATGCCTCCACTCTCTTTGGCTGTGTGCCCCTACCCCCCTGTGTGTGTGAGACATGGTACTGTGTGTGGTTTACCGTCTTTAGCCTGTACACAAGATGAGTGGCCCCGTGTGATTGACTGATCTGCCTGAATAGCTTTTTACAGAGCCAGGGCCAGTGTACACAGACCAACTGACAGACAGAGCCAGACGCACCACCACTAAGCCCCTGAGCCACGAAGGCTGCTTTATCGGTGCTGCACCTCTGGGCCTGTTTTTCCGGGGCCAGGCCCTGTTATTTTAGGAGCCCCGGTCAGAGGTCAAAACTGCAGAGCTGTACATGTTTCATTCTGTGCCCAGCAGTGGACAAAGACAAGGGAGAGCAAATGTCTGGAGTGTACACTCACAGTCTCCCACTTTTACCAGTCCTCCTTATCTCTGATGGTTTGCTTCTGTGCTCGCATGTGCACGCACACATGCACAAACTTAAACGTGGGCATACACAAAATGTTGAAAAAGTAAATGGGTCTGAATACTTTCTGAATTCACTGTATAGACCTATAGTAAGATTATTGGTAAGAAAGCAGCGTTTTGGTCCCGAGGTCAGCGCATGGAGAATGGACTGATTTGGCCATTTTGGGAACTGGTTTAGCCTGAAAATGAGACTAACTAAACAAAACGAAAACCTCCACTCACAGTATGTGTTAAAATGTAATGTTTTTTTTTTTAAGGAGCAGAGGTCAATCAAATACGTTTTGATGACATCCAGCATCAGCATTGACCGTTTACTTGACCGCTACTGCTTAAAAGACATTTAAATACTATTTCAGTGATTTTTCCTAGTTTTTAATCACAAAACATACATTATCAAAATGGCAGCTTGGGTGTTATGTGCAAAATTATCATGATCATTTGACTGTGCTACAATTCTGTTAGAAACATGGCACGTTACATTCAGATCTATTTCCACCGGAGGACACTTGCCAGTCTACACGTAAGGAGGCCACTGACACATTTTAAATGGCGGAAAGCCATGCATCTCATTAAGCACATTTAAAAGCAACATTAATTAACCACACATTGCCCTTTGCACACAGTCACTGTTGGTGTGTGAACTGTTTCTCTCTCACATATGGATATACACAATAATATGCGTAGTGTCAACTCCCATACAATGGCTAGCCTATGATTCCTTATTAAGCATGAATAAAACATGTAATTATAGCACATGAAAATGAAAATGGTGGCATTTTAATGCATTCAGGCCTAGTAGGCATATTACTTGGCAGATAATACACTGGCAATGCCTTTATGCCTGCCTGGAACAAGCAAACTAAATTTATAGATTCGTTTTGCCTACATAATTCTACAATTTCAAGGTTGCAAAATTGCTTAGGGTTTTCAAGAAACAGGACCTGGTAAGAGAAAGACAGTTGGTTTGAAATTGAGACCCGAGTGATGAAAACTGAAACTGCAATGTCTAGTAATATCTGTGGATGATTATGAACCCTGTACTCGAGCCAGTTTAGTTGGTTTTCATTCGTCTGCGTGCGGTAGGCTAGTAGCAGGTGTTCTGATTTATACATTCCAGAAAATATGGTGTTTGGTTTAGGGATGTTAATGGTTAACCATTAATCGTTAATCAGTTAGCCGCTGAAAATACATTTGACCGGTCATGCTTATAGGTCTATAGGTTAATTTGCATAATTTTGTGGAATTAAATTGGCGCATGTGTATTTTCGTTTGTCGTCGTATTTTATCACACGGCGCACAGCATACAGAGTCTAGTTTGAGGAGCGGAATGGCCTATCACCTGTCAGACAGCGCAAGAGCAGCTCCTCAAAAAGCTGGTACTGGAGTGATACATGCTTTTATAAACCCAGTCATTGCGCAACAAATAACAATTCTAAATGCAATTGCGTGTTAAAACTGTTTTGATGGATACGATTAAAAATACATTATTTTTATTTCTCATTCTCAACTCGTAAATAAAAGTGCGCCTCCCATTCGAGTGCATAGGCTATAGTCAACGGTAAACAGGCAATCAGCGCGTCACCCACAACTACAATGTGAGCTTGAGGCAGTATACTTGTTTGAAACCTGAACGTCTTACTTTACCTCAAATAACGAGGAATGTCTTACCTTGCTTGAAATTAGCCTAGCCAAAATCCAACCGTAGAAATGTCGCGGCAATTATTTTATAGACTTCCTCATGCCGTTAACGAGCATTTCTCCCCTGTTCTATTGGTTTTCACATCAACTTTCTTTTGTTGTCCAAAAGCCAAAGGCACAATCATAATCATATTAGCAACTCACCCTGGTTGTTGGTATTAGATTCCCCCTCTAAGTTTCTAACTGCAATTTTTGTTTATCTCTGTCACATATGGAACCGCATGAGGGGCGCTGTTTAGAACGGTGTTTTCCCGCGAATTGCATTTTGGCAAATGTTTGAAAAGTAAATTTTATTAGCTACTTCATTAAATCAAATCTGATTTGTCACATGCGCCGAATACAACAGGTGTATGTATACCTTACTTACAAGCCCTTAACCAACAATGCTGTTTAGAGAAAAAAAAAGAAAAAATCCCCCATAATAATAATAATTAAAGAGCAGCAGCAAAGAGTCAGTGTGCGGGGCACCAGTTAGTCGAGGTAATATGTACACTACCGTTCAAAAGTTTGGGGTCACTTAGAAATGTCCTTGTTTTTGAAAGAAAAGCAATTTTTTTGTCCATAAATTTTTTATTTAACTAGGCAGAACAAATTCTTATTTACAATGACGGCCTAGGAACCGTGGGTTACCTCTTGACGCTAGGGGTCAGATTTTTTTTTTATTATTTTTTTTAAACAACGTTCCCAAGGTAAACAGACTATTTCTCAGGTCCAGATCGTAGAATATGCATATAATTTATAGATTAGGATAGAAAACACTCCAACGTTTCCAAAACTGTCAAAATATTGTCTGTGAGTATAACAAAACTGATTCTGCAGGCGAAAACCTAACCCGGAAGTGATTTTATTTTATTTACTTTTTAAATCTATGTTTCCTGGCCCGTCTTTCTTCCATTTAAAAGGGGTATCAACCAGATTCCTTTTCCAATGGCTTCCTCAGGCTGTGACCAGGCTTTAGACAGTTTCAGGCTTTTAATTTGAAAAATGAGCAAGATTTTTCAAAACTAGTCAGGTGTCCTCTGATTAGTTCCTGCGCGCGAGACAGGTACCTCTCCATTTTATTTTTCTCTCTTATTGAATAGGTTACGGTCCGGTTGAAATATTATCGATTATGTTTGTTAAAAACAACCTGAGGATTGATTATAAAAAACATTTGACATGTTTCTACGAACATTACGGATACTTTTTGGAATTTTCGTCGAACGGAACGAGGCTGTGGTTTTCTGAACATAACGTGCAACCCAAATGGCTTGCAAATTTTTTTGTTATAAAAGTAATATTTATCGAACAAAAAGAACATTTGTTGTGTAACTGGGAGTCTCGTGAGTGCAAACATCCAAAGATTATCAAAGGTAAGCAATTAATTTTATTGCTTTTCTGACTTTCGTGACCATGCTAATTTGGGGCTAGCTGTTGTAGCATTGATTGATACACTCACAAAAGCTTGGATTGCTTTCCCTGCAAAGCATATTTTSAAAATCTGACACGATAGGTGGATTAACAACAAGCTAAGCTGTGTTTTGGTATATTTCACTTGTGATTGCATGATTATAAATATTTTTAGTAATATTTTGCGCCCTGCAATTCAGCGGTTGTTTAGGAAAATGATCCCGCTAAAGGGATCCGTAGCACAGAGAAGTTAATGGCCTTGTTCAGGGGCAGAACGACAGATTTTTACCTTGTCAGCTCAGAGATTCCATCCACCAACCTTTCGGTTACTGGCTCAACGCTCTAACCACTAGGCTACCTGCCGCCCCAAAATAACATCAAATTGATCAAAAATACAGCTGTTAATGTTGTAAATAACTATTGTAGCTATAATGGCTGATTTTTTATGGAATATCTACATAGGCGTACAGAGGCCCATTATCAGAAACCATCACTCCTGTGTTCCAATGGCACGTTGTGTTAGCTAATCCAAGAATATAATATTCAAAAGGCTAATTGTTCATTAGAAAACCCTTTTGCAATTATGTTAGTACAGCTGAAAACTGTTGTACTGATTAAAGAACAATAAAACTGTCCTTCTTTAGACTAGTTGAATATCTGGAGCATCAGCATTTGTGGGTCGATTACAAGCTCAAATTGGCCAGAAACAAAGTACTTTCTTCTGAAACCCGTCAGTCTATTCTTGTTTTGAGAAATGAAGGCTATTCCAGGTGAGAAACTACCAAGAAACTGAAGATCTTGTACAACACTGTGTACTACTCCCTTTACAGAACATCGCAAACTGGCTCTAACCAGAATAGAAAGAGYAGTGGGAGGCCCCGGTGCACAACTGAGCAAGATGACAAGTACATTGGAGTGTCTAGTTTGAGAAACAGACGCCTCACAAGTCCTCAACTGGCAGCTTCATTAAATAGTACCCGCAACACATCCACCTAAATGTCAAAAGTGAAGAGGTGCCTCCGGGATGCTGGCCTTCTAGGCAGAGTTGCAAAGAAAAAGCCATATCTCAGACTGGCCAAGAAAAAAAAATTAAGATGGGCAAAAGAACACAGACACTGGACAGAGGAAGACTGGAAAGAAGTGTTATGGACAGACAAATCTAAGTTTGAGGTGTTCGGATCACAAAGAACAACATTCGGAAAAAATGAAGATGCTGGAGGAGTGCTTGACGCCATCTGTCAAGCATGGTCGAGGCAATGTGGTGTCTGGGGGTGCTTTGGTGGTGATAAAGTGGAAGATTTGTACAGGGTAAAAGGGATCTTGAAAAAGGAAGGCCATCACTCACAGGCATACCCTGTGGACAGCGCTTAATTGGAGCCAATTTCCTTCTACAACAGGACCCAAAGCACAGCTCCAAACTATGCAATAACTATTTAGGGAAGAAGCAGTCAGCTGGTATTCTGTCTATAATGGAGTGGCCAGCGCAGTCACCGGATCTCAACCCTATTGAGCTGTTGTGGGAGCAGCTTGACTGTATGGTACGTAAGAAGTGCCCATCAAGCCAATCCAACAAGCATGGGGTGAAATCTTCAGATTACCTCAACAATTTGACAACTAGAATGCCAAAGGTCTGCAAGGCTGTAATTGCTTCAAATGGAGGATACTTTGACGAAAGCAAAGTTTGAAGGACACAATTATCATTTCAATAAAAATAAAAAACATTTATAACCTTGTCAATATCTTGACTATATTTCCTATTCATTTTGCAACTCATTTCATGTATGTTTTCATGGAAAAAACAAGGACATTTCTAAGTGACCCCAAAGTTTTGAACGGAAGTGTACATGTAGGTAGAGTTATTAAAGTGAATATGCATAAATAATAACAGAGTAGCAGCAGCAGCTTAAAGGGGGCGGGGGGCAATGCAAATAGTCTGGGTAACCATTTGATTAGATGTTCAGGAGTCATGGCTTGGGGGTAGAATCTGTTTGGAAGCCTCTTGGACCTAGACTTGGTGCTCCGGGAACTGCAAGCTTTGCGGTAGCAGAGAGAACAGTCTGTGACTAGGGTGGCTGGAGTCTGACAATTTTTAGGGCCTTCCTCTGACACCGCCTGGTATAGAGGTCCTGGATGGCAGGAAGTTTGCCATGCCAAGTCTCCTGAGGGGGAATAGGTTTTGCCGTGCCCTCTTCACGACTGTCTTGGTGTGCTTGGACCATGTTAGTTTGTTGGTGATGTGGACACCAAGGAACTTTAAGCTTTCAACCTGCTCCACTACAGCCCCGTCGATGAGATTTCATTACAGCATTTGCATGTTCAATAATAGGCTATAGCCTTTAAGACGATAGGCTTGCCATTATTCCATGTTTTCATTAAGCTCTTAATGAAAAATGTCAGTTCCTTGTATGTATGCATAGCATTTTTTGTTATTTTACTGTTTGGGGGAAAAAAATACAGTTTGTTGATCGGTTAATGAGGGTTGGTTAGTCGGAACCAACATTGACAGAAATTTGCACCCCTAGTTTGGTTATCTATTCTCTTCAAATTGATATCGTTTTGTTTTTTTACCAAATAGTCTAGGCCTAGATCGCAATATCATTATATATAGTATCATAAGGCCATAAGCATATGGAAATAGGCTTATATTACATTACATCCCAATAATGGATCATTGTAACATTATATAAATACTATATTAAAAAGCAGAAAAACATTTCCCCAATAGCAAATAGTGGAACAATTCCCACAATTTCAATCAAAGTTTGAGTCAATTCACATTCCTAGTTCCATAACGGTGTAGTGACTAGGCCTAAACAAGAAACTCACTGGTGTGCATAATGATAGCCTAAGAGAAGACAGTACAAATTTGCGTAGCTTTAACTTTGATAAAAAGAACAAGAAGGCAGAGAGGGTTATTCTGAGTACTAAAGCATGTCTTTTTCATCACTCATTACGTTTCCTGTAACTCTTGAGGGCGGCTAATTGAGTAACTGTTTTCACTGGCTCAGGCTAAATTTTCAGATGCTTAGTTGTGGTATGCAGTGTGACTGAAATTAACGCTGCATGTTGCTTTGTGGGTTTGAAGTATAGGCCCTAACAAAAAACAGATGGCCGATGAGGTTTGGTAGTATAAAAAGTATTTTCCATTGGGGCAATTCCGTGGGAAAGTCAACCTGAGCATCCACAAATGAAGTTAGTCATTTTCAAATGAAACCATGGTCAAATGTATCTTTAAAAAAAGGTCTATATGTTAGAGTTCAGGCTTTATTTGAAATGTTCAGTTAGTAAATTGTATGAATTTAGACCATTACAGAGTAGGATGTCAAGTCTCAAAAAAGTATTTTCAGTCAATCATATTTCATGGCTTTTAAAAAGGGCTCACAGAACTTGTTTTTCCACACTGTCCCCCAGTGTTAGTTATGAAGATGAGATGTTATTGAAGCAACTGGGACAAGCAATGTAACATTCATAAAGTACTTTTAGGAAAAGGTTTTGTCAAAAATGCACCTTACATCAGATCATCTTGAAACTTTCTCTGTAAAGCGAACTTCTTTCAAGGTTTTATATGGTCTATAATTGTTTTTTCTTTTCATTATCAGTATCCTTTTTTAGCGTATTGATATCCGTAATATCCATAACAGATCTGGATGTGATGGTTATTGATGCACCATATATTCTCTTCAGAAGATTGTGCATTCACCACATTGTGTGATTGTTCTGAGATGTATTCTTCAGGCTTTCACGGAAGCAATTGTTGATATCTTGAAAATTATGTGTTGTAGCTAAGATTCTCTTGGAAACTATATGCTGAAATGCGTTTCTCATACATGGCAGTAATATTTTTGAGATAGAAAGATGAGAAAAGTGTTAAATCAACAATCTTTGAAAAGTCCTGGAATTGTAAAAGTTGTAGGAACATCTCAAGATCTCAAGGATGATCAATGGAAACAGGATGCACCCTGAGCTTATTTTCATAGCAAAGGGTCTGAATACTTACGTAAATAAGGTATTTATGTTTTTTATGTTACAATTATGTTTATGTTACCAGATGTTTTATTTTTATACAAAAAAACATTTACTTCTATATACAGTTGAAGTTGGAAGTTTACATACACTTAGGTTGGAGTCATTAAAACTTGTTTTTCAACCACTCCACAAATTTCTTGTTAACAAACTATAGTTTTGGCAAGTCGGTTAGGACATCTACTTTGTGCATGACAAGTAATTTTTCCAACTATTGTTTACAGACAGATTATTTCACTGTATCACAATTCCAGTGGGTCAGAAGTTTACATACACTAAGTTGACTGTGCCTTTAAACAGCTTGGAAAATTCCATAACATGATGTCATGGCTTCTGATAGGCTAAATGACATAATTTGAGTCAATTGGAGGTGTACCTGTGGATGTATTTCAAGGCCTACCTTCAAACTCAGTGTCTCTTCAATTGACATCATTGGAAAATAAAAAAAAATCAGCCAAGACCTCAGAAAAAAAATGTAGACCTCCACAAGTCTGGGTCATCCTTGGAAGCAATTTCCAAACGCCTGAAGGTATCACGTTCATCTGTACAAACAATAGTACGCAAGTATAAACACCATGGGACCACGCAGCCGTCATACCGCTCAGGAAAGAGACGTGTTCTGTCTCCTAGACAGGAACGTACTTTGGTGCAAAAGTGCAAATCAATCCCAGAACAACAGCAAAGGACCTTGTGAAGATGCTGGAGGAAACAGGTACAAAAGTATCTACAGTGGGGCAAAAAAGTATTTAGTCAGCCACCAATTGTGCAAGTTCTCCCACTTAAAAAGATGAGAGAGGCCTGTAATTTTCATCATAGGTACACTTCAACTATGACAGACAAAATGGAAAAAAATCCAGAAAATCACATTGTAGGATTTTTAATGAATTTATTTGCAAATTATGGTGGAAAATAAGTATTTGGTCACCTACAACAAGCAAGATTTCTGGCTCTCACAGACCTGTAACTTCTTCTTTTAGACGCTCCTCTGTCCTCCACTCGTTACCTGTATTAATGGCACCATGTTTGAACTTTTTATCAGTATAAAAGACACCTGTCCACAACCTCAAACAGTCACACTCCAAACCCACTATGGCCAAGACCAAAGAGCTGTCAAAGGACACCAGAAAACAAATTGTAGACCTGCACCAGGCTGGGAAGACTGAATCTGCAATAGGTAAGCAGCTTGGTTTGAAGAAATCAACTGTGGGAGCAATTATTAGGAAATGGAAGACATACAAGACCACTGATAATCTCCCTCGTCTGGGGCTCCACGCAAGATCTCACCCCGTGGGGTCAAAATGATCACAAGAACGGTGAGCAAAAATCCAGAACCACACGGGGGGACCTAGTGAATGACCTGCAGAGAGCTGGGACCAAAGTAACAAAGCCTACCATCAGTAACACACTACGCCGCCAGGGACTCAAATCCTGCAGTGCCAGACGTGTCCCCCTGCTAAGCCAGTACATGTCCAGGCCCGTCTGAAGTTTGCTAGAGAGCATTTGGATGATCCAGAAGAAGATTGGGAGAATGTCATATGGTCAGATGAAACCAAAATAGAACTTTTTGGTAAAAACTCAACTCGTCGTGTTTGGAGGACAAAGAATGCTGAGTTGCATCCAAAGAACACCATACCTACTGTGAAGCATGGGGGTGGAAACATCATGCTTTGGGGCTGTTTTTCTGCAAAGGGACCAGGACGACTGATCCGTGTAAAGGAAAGAATGAATGGGGCCATGTATCGTGAGATTGAGTGAAAACCTCCTTCCATCAGCAAGGGCATTGAAGATGAAACGTGGCTGGGTCTTTCAGCATGACAATGATCCCAAACACACCGCCCGGGCAACGAAGGAATGGCTTCGTAAGAAGCATTTCAAGGTCCTGGAGTGGCCTAGCCAGTCTCCAGATCTCAACCCCATAGAAAATCTTTGGAGGGAGTTGAAAGGTCCGTGTTGCCCAGCAACAGCCCCAAAACATCACTGCTCTAGAGGAGATCTGCATGGAGGAATGGGCCAAAATACCAGCAACAGTGTGTGAAAACCTTGTGAAGACTTACAGAAACCGTTTGACCTCTGTCATTGCCAACAAAGGGTATATAACAAAGTATTGAGATAAACTTTTGTTATTGACGAAATACTTATTTTCCACCATAATTTGCAAATAAATTCATAAAAAATCCTACAATGTGATTGTCGGGATTTTTTTTCTCATTTTGTCTGTCATAGTTGAAGTGTACCTATGATGAAAATTACAGGCCTCTCTCATCTTTTTAAGTGGGAGAACTTGCACAATTGGTGGCTGACTAAATACTTTTTTGCCCCACTGTATATCCAAAGTAAAACGAGTCCTATATCGACATAACCTGAAAGGCCGTTCAGCAAGGAAGAAGCCACGGCTCCAAAACCACCATAAAAAAGCCAGACTACGGTTTGCAACTGCACATGGGGTCAAAGATCGTACTTCTTGGAGAAATGTCCTCTGGTCTGATGAACAAAACTAGAACTGTTTGGCCATAATGACCATTGTTATGTTTGGAGGAAAAAGGGGGAGGCTTGTAAGCCGAAGAACACCATCCCAACCGTGAAGCACGGAGTGGCAGCATCATATTGTGGGGGTGCTTGCTGCAGGAGGGATGGTGCACTTCACAAAATAGATGGCATCATGAGGCAGGAAAATTAAGTGGATATATTGAAGCAACATTTCAAGACATCAGTCAGGAAATCAAAGCTTGGTCGCAAATGGGTCTTCCAAATGGACAATGACCCCAAGCAAAGTTGTGGCAAAATGGCTTAAGAACAACAAAGTAAAAGGTATTGGTGTGGCCAT
Source organism: Salvelinus sp. IW2-2015 (assembly GCF_002910315.2). Taxonomy (NCBI): domain Eukaryota; kingdom Metazoa; phylum Chordata; class Actinopteri; order Salmoniformes; family Salmonidae; genus Salvelinus; species Salvelinus sp. IW2-2015. The sequence continues at coordinate 642,163 of NC_036872.1, forward strand.
CACAAAGCCCTGACCTCAATCCTATAGAAAATTTGTGGGCAGAACTGAAAAAGCGTGTGAAAGGAAGGAGGCCTACAAACCTAACTGTTACACCAGCTCTGTCAGGAGGAATGGGCCAAAATTCACCCAACTTATTGTGGGAAGCTTGTGGAAGGCTACCCGAAACATTTGACCCAAGTTAAACAATTTAAAGGCAATGCTACCAAATACTAATTGAGTGTATGTAAACTTCTGACCCACTGGGAATGTGATGAAAGAAATAAAAGCTGAAATAAATAATTCTGTGTGTGCCTGGACTGTGTGTGCATGTGCCTGGACCTTGCAGGCTAAAATGCTGAGAAAAAAACAATGATCCCGCTAGCTAGCTATCTCTATCTAGATATATATCTATATATCTATACACACACACACAGTTGAAGTCGGAAGTTTACATACACCTTAGCCAAATACATTTAGGTCGTGGCTGATTTCTTTAGATTTTCCCATGATGTCAAGCAAAGAGGCACTGATTTTGAAGGTAGGCCTTGAAATACATCCACAGGTATACCTCCAATTGACTCAAATTATGAAGCTTCTAAAGCCATGACATCATGTTCTGGAATTTTCCTAGCTGTTTAAAAGGCAAAGTCAACTTAGTGTATGTAAACTTCTGACCCACTGTAATAGTGATACAGTGAATTATAAGTGAAATAATCTCTCTGTAAACAATTGTTGGAAAAAATACTTGTCATGCACGAAGTAGATGTCCTAACCGACTTGCCAAAACAATAGTTTGTTAACAAGAAATTTGTGGAGTGGTTGAAAAACGACTTTTAATGACTCCAACCTAAGTAAGTAAACTTCCGACTTCAACTGTATATAGACAGGTGTGTGCCTTTCCAAATCATGTCCAATCAATTGAATTTACCACAGGTGGACTGCAATCAAGTTGTAGAAACATCTCAAGCATGATCAATGGAAACAGGATGCACCTGAGCTCAATTTCGAGTCTCATAGCAAAGGGTCTGAATTCTTATGTAAATGAGGTATCTGTTTATTTTTTTAAATAAATTAATCAAAAATGTATAAAACCTGTTTTTGCTTCATCATTATGGGGTATTTTGTGTAGATTGATGAGGAAAAACATTGAAATCAATTTTAGAATAAGGCTGTAACATAAAATGTGGAAAAAGTCCAGAGAATACTTTCGAAGCACTGTCTGTCAATCTACTATCCCCCATAGTACAAAAGGTAAACCTATTCTATTCTAAATAATCCAAAACATAGTCTGGGACAGTTGTGGGATGCGATAGATCCATAGATCCCAAATTAATACAACCACTAGCATCAAAAAAACTTTTGACGCAACAGATCAGAACGTTTAGCTTTTATAAACTATTAGACAATTTATTCACATTATAAGCGCAGCAATGCGCACATGGTAGTAAGTTCCATTAGCGCAAAAAACACCATTGTCAAAAGTGACCGCAAATGCAATTATGCATGTAATGCTTTGAGTTTAAAGATGCATTTATTTGGTGAAAATTATCTTCCACAAACTTGAAACTCACGCACTTAGGCTCTACACCCCTTGTAAAGCGGATTAATGAGTTTACATATTTAAACCCCTTTTGTTTAAATAATATTTGTATCAAAACTTATAGGCATATGGGCTAAGCTACATAGGGTGTGCGACTATGATTAGAAAAAGTCGCAAAAAAAGGCTTTGTTTCTTATGCTGGGCATCATTCACAAGTGATAATATATATTTCACAACTGATAGGCTAATATTGTCACCCATTAGACTATTCGTGATTTAATCTTGTCTTTACATATACTAAATAATATAAACTCAGCAAAAAAAAAAAAAACATCCCTTTTCAGGAACCTCTTTCAAAGATAATTCGTAAAAATCCAAATAACTTCACAGATCTTCATTGTAAAGGGTTTAAACACTGTTTCCCATGCTTGTTCAATGAAACAAACAATTAAATGAACATGCACCTGTGGAACGGTCGTTAAGACACTAACAGCTTACAGACGGTAGACAATTAAAGTCACAGTTATGAAAACTTAGGACACTAACGAGGCCTATTTCTATTGACTCTGAAAAACACCAAAAGAAAGATGCCCAGGGTCCCTGCTCATCTGCGTGAATGTGCTTTAGGCATGCTGCAAGGAGGCAAGAGGATTGCAGACATGGCCAGGGCAATAAATTGCAATGTCCGTACTGTGAGACACCGAAGACAGCGCTACAGGGAGACAGGACGGACAGCTGATCGTCCTCGCAATGGCAGAACACATGTAACAACACCTGCACAGGATTGGTACATCCGAACATCACACCTACGGGACAGGATGGCAACAACAACTGCCCGAGTTACACCAGGTACGCACAATCCCTCCATCAGTGCTCAGACTGTCCGCAATAGGCTGAGAGGCTGGACTGAGGGCTTGTAGGCCTGTTGTTAGGCAGGTTCTCACCAGACATCACCGGCAACAACGTCACCTACGAGCACAAACCCACCGTCGCTGGACCAGACAGCACATTTATCGTCGAAGAAATGAGCGTTACACCAAGGCCTGTACTCTGGAGCGGGATCGATTTGGAGATGGAGGGTCCGTCATGGTCTGGGGCGGTGTGTCACAGCATCATCGGACTGAGCTTGCTGTCATTGCAGGCAATCTCAACGCTGTGCGTTACAGGGAAGACATCCTCCTCCCTCATGTGGTACCCTTCCTGCAGGCTCATCCTGACATGACCCTTCAGCATGACAATGCCACCAGCCATACTGCTCGTTCTGTGCATGATTTCCTGCACGACACGAATGTCAGTGTTCTGCCATGGCCAGCAAAGAGCCCGGATCTCAATCCCATTGAGCACGTCTGGGACCTGTTGGATCGGAGGGTGAGGGCTAGAGCCATTCCCCCCAGAAATGTCCGGGAACTTGCAGGTGCCTTAGGTGGAAGAGTGGGGTAACATCTCACAGCAAGAACTGGCAAATCTGGTGCAGTCCATGAGGAGATTCACTGCAGTACTTAATGCAGCTGATAGCCATACCAGATACTGACTGTTACTTTTGATTTTGACCCCCCCCTTTGTTCAGGGACACATTATTCAATTTCGGTTAGTCACGTGTCTGTGGAACTTGTTCAGTTTATGTCTGTTGTTGAATCTTGTTATGTTCATACCAATATTTACACGTTAAGTTTGCTGAAAATAAACGCAGTTGACAGTGAGAGGGCGTTTCTTTTTTTTGCTGAGTTTATGTGTGAAAGTTGTTTTGATTTAGAATGGACCATTATCATGCACCTGTATCGAAACCGGGTCAGCGGGATGTCATCTATGCACTTAAAAAGCGAATGGAGGACACTTTTCCCCGTGGTTTATTTTCATGCCAGCTAGGTAGGCTATACTGCTGTTGTAAATATAAGCAATGTGCTTAATGTGTGTGTCTATAGTACCCCTTAGGGTACTACATCTATTGTAGTTACTGCCCAGAGAAAGAGAAAGACCATGCCAGCTGAACTGAAACGTTTATGTCAAGCTTTAGATCACCTGTATTTGACAGCCAGTTTAGGTAGAGCAACCTAAACGTCACTTCCAAATTATCAGAGCTCCTGCAGCAGCAATTGCCAATAATAGGTGAAGCCCAGTTTAATGAAATAAAACCCCATCAGAAAGAGCCAGATTAATGTGATAGTAGAAGGGGAGAGCCCAGTTCAGCAGCTGGGACCAGGGGGCTTTACCTTGGGGGGGTCATAGAGCTCCAGCTGGAACCTCTCTCCTGCTAGGCCGTCTCTGATCTTCCTCACCAGTAGGCGGCAGCGCTCCCAGCGATGCTGTGTGTCCGAGATCGTGTCGTCAACCACCAGGTACCTCAGCTGCCCCTCTTTGCACCTGCCCGCAGCCTGCGGCCCGCGCTTCACACTCTGCCTACTGCCAAACCTGCTGGCCAGACGGTCTAGGAGGTGGACCGCCTTGGACGAGGCAGAGGTCTCGGGGGAGGGGTTCACAGTCAGCGCTGACAACGATAAGGCTGTCACTTCGTCCAGAGTCCCTCCTGTTCCCCTGTCCCCCGGCCCTCTCGACAGCAGGTCCTGAGGTGGCGGCAGGGGCTCCTTAAGAAGACAGCGCACGCTCTGCCTGATCTGGCTGACAGAGAAGTGCGTGACATCAGCAGCAGCGGAGGAGGGTGAGGTGGGGGTGTACCATTCAGACACAGGCCGCCGCTCCGACACAGACACCTCCTCCTGGCTGTGGCTCCGGACGGGAGCTCGAGCTCGCACCCCTTGTTTGGCTGATGAGCACTGGAGGGGCTGCTCCACCACCCCGTGCTTCGGCTTTGGGTCCAGCACGGTGAACAGGGCCGGGGCACCAGGCTGGCCCGCCTCCCGGTAGTCCAGCACCCCGGAGGAGGAGGTGATGCGGAGCTGGCCCATCATGGGCGAAGGGGCCAATGCAGGGATCTTTTCGGCCACCTCGCTGTGGAAGTGCTGCTGGAACAGCTCGCTGAACTGCTTGGAGAAGCTGTCCGGTGGGATGACATCATGATCTGGCCGCTCCCTGGCAAAGTTACGGTAGTGGTTGGCTAGTTCCCGGGCCGTGGCTATGGCATGCAACTCGCAGAATTCCCTCCAGCCACACGGTGCTGCAACGGAAGCTGTGGTTGTCGCCTGATGGATAGTGTCACCATTCATTGCAGTAACCAGCACAGCTGAGAATCACTACAAATTAAAAAGGTGTTGGGGGGACAGGGGAGGGAAGAGATGTATTATTAATAGGGGCCATTTTAATACATTCACTTACATTTGAAAAATATCTATTGATACAGATCCAAGGCCTATTCAATCTAACTTAAAACCTTCAACTATCATTAAGAACCTCTGTGCACCCAAAATCCAAGACCTTTGGAAGTCTAAGGGAAGAGTATGATACACAACACGTAGTTGGACATTTGGAAAAGGAGAGCAGATTTCAGATTTTATATACAATAAAACAAATTCAATTTATTTACAGATTAAGTATCTTCTGCACCCAAAAATATAATTTGAATCATTGGGAAAATACACTCACACACATGTATCTCACACACATATATCTCACACACACAAGATTCTGATCAATCTGAAGAGCAACCAGAAGGAAAAAGTTACTGGATGATTATAGTAGCCTCAGTCAAACTATAAAAGCATATATCCTTAAAAAACTAAAAAAGTGTGTGCTTGCTAGTCTTGAAGTAATTGTTGTAGCAAAGTGAGTCTATTTACTTCTATGACCATTGAAATGCAAATAATAAAGAGGGTGAGATGTCTAGTGTTCTTGCTTTCGGCAAGCACAATAATAAGGAAAAAGTATCCTGCTAGCCTACCTTGAGAACAACTTCACTAAACCTCAACTCCCGAGTGGCGCAGCGGTCTAAGGCACTGCATCTCAGTGTTAGAGGGGTCACTACAGACACTCTGGTTCGATTCCAGGCTGTATCACAGCCGGCCGTGATTGGGAGTCCCATAGGGCGGCGTATAATTGGCCCAGCGGCGCCCGGGTTTGGCCGGTGTAGGCCGTCATTTTAAATAATAATTTGTTCTTAACTGACTTGCCTAGTTAAATAAAAGGTTACATAATTTTTTTTACCGGAGTTACTAAAAAGGCGGGACAATAAAACCTGATTAGATTAAGTCCAAATCAGTTTCATATGCTTTACAGAGAAAGAAGGCCACATGAATGGAGCCAATACAGTAATGTGACAGTGAATGAAGGGCAAATAGAGGAAGTTGGCTTTAGCATTTCTCAATGGATGCTACAAACAGCTGAGGCTTCTCCTTTTTCAAGATGAGAGCCCATGTTGTGGACTACTGTTGCCAAAACACACACTAGGCAGTCATCTGTGGCCTCTCCCTCCCTCGAGACAGAAGACCAAGGCCTGTGAAACGCCAACATTCTGAGCTTAATTGTGATATTGTATAGACCTTACGGTTTTAGCCAGAATTCATTGCTTTTGTGGAAATAGTCAAAGTCTAACGTCAAAGTCTCCAACTGCCTTCAAAAACCGAAAGGTCACATGCTGTGAAATGAGATCACTTACCAGTTGCCTTATCAATGGGTGCAGTGATCAAACCTCAGCTTTCTACTCTCATACACATTTTAACCGGAATAAGGAAATTAAACAAATCACTGGACGCGTCCTTAAAGTAATGGGTCAATGGACTGATGCATCCATCTCTCCAAAATAGAGACATTCAATGACCCTTCTGAGAACGGATTTTTTTTTTCAAAAGACAATCTCTGACTAAGGTTTGTTTTTCAACATGGCTCCCAACATCAAAAAGCAACACAACTCAATGCTGGAGTTACGCACTTTCATGGTGTATTAAACAATAATTTCCTCATTACATACCTTCGCAGCAGAGTAAGGTCTACTAGAGGAAGTGGGGGCGAACCTTTCAACAGATCACAGAAACCACAGAATCAGGGGGAGTGGCCCAGCCCTGCATGGAGAGAAAAAAAAAAAAAAAAAAAGTGCGGTCTCTTGGACTGAAATCTCTAACCTAAATTTGACTGCGTGCCCCACTTTTTTCCTGTTTTGGCTCACTAACAAACCATGTTTTTTTATATAACGTATAGGAGTCTGAGACGTCACTTCAATGCGTTTCAGAGGCATAGGTAGCATCCAGATATATTGCGTCACCAACCATCAATGCCCCACTAACCCTTCCTCACCACCCCAAAACCCCTGTACGCATGCTCCCGCTGGCACTCCCACCCCTGTCGCTGGCCCCTAGATCACTGTTTCTATCAGCGTAGCCAGCTCAGTCATGACTCAGCAGCCTCCAGCACTGCAACACACACTTCCTCTCCTCCAGTGTGCCTGCCTTGCCCTGGCCTAGGCTGTCTCAGTCCCCCGCATTCTCTTTGGGCTCAGCCGTGTGCCCAGTGACACTACCCCAACCCTCCTCCCTGGGTCACCAACAGTCCATACTCACTGTGCCATCATGTTTTACTAGAGGCAGAGCAGAGACAACCCTACACATACACAGCAGTGTCATCATGTGATATTATCAGCCCTAGTGGATGCCCTCTTGCAGGGTGGACCTAGATATCTGAGGTCATATCTGTGCTCACACACTACACAGTGTTTCTTGTTAGCCCCGGTGGGAACGGCGGTTACTTTCGGGCATGGAGAAGACAAAAGAGCCCTCACTGACTTGTCTACATTCTCAAGCCTGCTGCAGTGGGCCCAGTAAAGAGTTTATCCCAGGCAGATGACAAACACTCACCTTGAACATATTATGACACAGAGATAAAGTTGACTGTTTTACTGAGGCTGTTTTTAGCAAGAGAAACCACCCCTCTATTCTTAGGCTACATAAGTAACTGTTAAAGTAGCCAATCCCCTGTTATCGCACGATAACTTGAATCCAATCCAAAACTCTTGTTGATTCTCCATATTGCACTGGTTTGGTGTTTGAATACAAGTCGTTTTCAGGAAAGAAGAAAACACTGACAAACTGGGCACACAGAGAAGTATGTAAAAGCCACATTCTGGCCTGGGTCTCTGAGGGAGGGAGGGAACGAACCCAGGTGGCAGACTCACTGAGACAAAAGATAGCTCTAGCGACCAGTTCTGCTTGGGCAGCAATCTCAGGAACAGGAAACCCTGCCCTGCCCGGGCCTGGCAACCAGCTCCAACAGAAACCCTACCCCCAGACTAGCCTGGAAACGGTGGGAGCCAGCTCCCATACAGTTCAATACCCTGAGCCAGAGAGGAAGCTGAAGTGCACACCAGCCAGCTTGAAGTCCACATACAGCAACGACATCATATTGGTGTAGGCTATGTGGGAAAGGGATGGGATACGTAGGCTGTGTTCAGTTCTCTGTGTCAACTCTTTGTCCATACAAAGCAATAATCTAAAGCGGCCGTAAACTATAGTATAGGCTACTAGTGGAGTATATTGTATTGGCAACTGGAGCTTTTCTTTACCTCTCTAGTAGCTTCTGGGTACGTTACCAGTATAGTTGATTCCTCTTTGGCAGAGGAGCCATAAAGTCTACCCTTTGTTTTAATCCCCAGTCCTTCAACATGCTTTACACACAACAATGCAAGCTCAGCCCAACACAATGTAGCTATACTTTAGATGCACAGAAGGAACACAAACAATTTCCTGGATTTACACTGCAATATAGAACGCAAACAAAATAAAAACGCAACATGCAACAATTTCAAAGATTTTACCGAGTTACAGTTCATAAGGAAATCAGTCAATTGAAATAAATAAATTAAGCCCTAATCTATGGATTTCACATTACAGCGAATACAGATATGCACCGGTTGGTCACAGATAGCTTAAAAAAAAAAAAGTAGGGGCGTGGATAATAAAACCAGTCAATATCTGGTGTGACCACCATTTGTCTCATGCAGCGCGACACATCTCCTTCGCATACAGTTGATCTGGCTGTTGATTGTGGCCTGTGGAATGTTATCCCACTCCTCTTCAATCGCTGTGCGAAGTTGCTGAATATTGTTGGGAACTGGAATACACTGTAGAGCATCTAAAACATGCTTAAATGGGTGACATGTCTGGTGAGTATGCAGAGCATGGAAAAACTGGGACATTTTCAGTTTCCAGGAATTGTGTACAGATCCTTGCGACATGGGGCCGTACATTATCTTTGTGAAACATGAGGTGATGGTGGCGGATGAATGGCACAACAATGGGCCTCATGATCTCATCACAGTATCTCTGCATTCAAATTGCCATCGATAAAATGCAATTTGTTCGTTGCCTATAGCTTATGACTGCCCATAACCCCAGCGCAACCATGGGGCACTCTGTTCACAACATTGACATCAGCAAATCGCTGGCCCACACGACGGCATACACGCTGTCTGCCATCTGCCCAGTACAGATGAAACCGGGATTAATCCCTGAAGAGCACATTTCTCCAGCATGCCAGTGGCCATCGAAGGTGAGCATTTGCCCACTGAAATCGGATATGACGCCAAACTGCAGTCAGGTCAAGACCCTGGTGAGGATTACAAGCAGGCAGATTAACTTCCCTGAGACGGTTTCTGACAGTTTGTGCAGAGATTCTTTGGTTGTGTAAACCCACAGTTTCATCAGCTGTCAGGGTGGCTGGTCTCAGATGATCCCGCAGGTGAAGAAGCAGGATGTAGAGGTCCTGGGCTGGCGTGGTTACACTTGGTCTGCGGTTGTGAGGACAGTTGGACGTACTTCCAAATTCTCCAAAATGAGAAATGAACATTAAATTATCTGACAACAGCTCTGGTGGACATTCCAACAGTCAACATGCCAACTGCACACTCCCTTAAAACTTGACATCTGTGGCATTGTGTTTCATGACAAAACTGCACATTTTAGAGTGGTCTTTTATTGTCCCCAGCACAAGGTTTACCTGTGTAATGATCATGCTGTTTAATCAGCTTCTTGATATGCCACACCTGTCAGGTGGACGGATTATCTTGATATTTAAATGTACATTTTTACTTCTAATTACTACCACAAAGATGACTGCCGGTCCACCTACCATTGAATGTCAAGTTAAATTGTCATGTATATTCTATTATCTATATTTCCTTAGGTTTCCTACGGAGGATTGACAGTATAATTTAAAAACAGATATTCCATTCAATAAAACATTATTCGAAGTGTGGCACTCCAACCATCTTGAATGTTGAATTTTTTTACAGTTATTAAACATGAGCATGTTGTCTCAGCTGATGGCGGGCACAACACAAAAACCTTAGATGATGTAAAATAGGCACTAATTGACGTTAAAAGGTTAAACAAATTACATACTTTTATTAAAAACATTTTTATGCAGAAAATTATACAATAGTTTGACAACCCTGTAAGCTTGTAAGCTTTTAAATGATATCAACTCTCAACCGTTTATCTTTTCCAGTGATGAATATATGGATGTCTCATAATACAGTGGGGTATGTAAAATGGGTCAACATTGAGGACCTCGAATGTTCTGGCATTCAGGTCCAAAAGGTCACTTTCTGAGCACTTCTACAACGGGCAAATAGGTACGGATGGCTTCGTTCAAATCAAAAAGTGATAGAACTAAAATTGATTTACCCATAGCAGCGTGAATTAGGGGTGCTGGGGCCAATGATAAATAAAATTTGACCAAAAAATATTTCCCACAAAATTATATTACTCCTGTCTAAACAGAAATAAATAACATCATTCAAATTACTACAATAGAGAGCATAATTTAGCCACAGAGGATCAATAGCTTCTCAAAAACTGGCTGTGGATTACGTTTTATAACAAGCACTTAAAGTCGGGAAGGCCGCAATTTGGGAATTTCTCGCACCTAACATAGAACAGCTTGATGCATTGTGGCCATAGATACAGTTGAAGTCGGAAGTTAACATACACTTAGGTTGGAGTCATTAAAACTCCAACCTAAAACTCCACAAATTTCTTGTTGACAAAATTATAGTTTTGTTAAGTCGGTTAGGACATTACTTTGTGCATGACACAAGTAATTTTTCCAACAATTGTTTACAGACAGATTATTTCACTGTATCACAATTCCAGTGGGTCAGAAGTTTACATACACTAAGTTGGCTGTGCCTTTAAACAGCTTAGAACATAACAGAAAATGTCATGGCTTTAGAAGATTCTGATGGGCTAATTGACATAATATGAGTCAATTGGAGGTGTACCTGTGGATGTATTTCAAGGCCTACCTTCAAACTCAGTGCCTCTTCGCTTGACATCATAGGAAAATCAAAAGAAATCAGCCAAGACGTCAGAAAAAAAATCTGGGTCATCCTTGGGAGCAATTTCCAAACGCCTGAAGATACCACGTTATTCTGTACAAACAATAGTACGCAAGTATAAACACCATGGGACCACCATGGGACCACGCAGCCGTCATACTGCTCAGGAAGGAGACACGTTCTGTCTCCTAGAGATGAACGTACTTTGGTGTGAAAGTGCAAATCAATCCCAGAACAACAACAGCAAAGGACCTTGTGAAGATGCTGGAGGAAACAGGTACAAAAGTATCGATATCCACAGTAAAACAAGTCCTATATTGACATAACCTAAAAGGCCGCTCAGCAAGGAAGAAGCCACTGCTCCAAAACCGCCATAAAAAAGCCAGACTACGGTTTGCAACTGCACATGGGGACAAAGATCGTACTTTTTGGAGAAATGCCCTATGGTCTGATGAAACAAAACTAGAACTGTTTGGCCATAATGACCATTGTTATGTTTGGAGGAAAAAGGTGGAGGCTTGCAAGCCGAAGAACACCATCCCAACCGTCAAGCACGGGGGTGGCAGCATCATGTTGTGGGGGTGCTTGCTGCAGGAGGGACTGGTGCACTTCACAAAATAGATGGCATCATGAGGAAGGAAGATTATGTGGACACATTGAAGCAGCATCTCAAGACATCAGTCAGGAAGTTAAAGCTTAGTCGCAAATGGGTCTTCCAAATGGACAATGACCCCAAGCATACTTCCAAAGTTGTGGCAAAACGGCTTAAGGGCAACAAAGTAAAGGTATCGGAGTGGCCATCACAAAGCCCTGACCTCAATCCCATAGAAAATTTGTGGGCAGAACTGAAAAAGTGTGTGCGAGCAAGGTCTACAAACCTGACTCAGTTACAGCTCTGTCAGGAGGAATGGGCCAAAATTCACCCAACTTATTGTGGGAAGCTTGTGAAAGGCTACCCAAAACGTTTGACCCAAGTTAAACAATTTAAAGGCAATGCTACCAAATACTAATTGAGTGTATGTAAACTTCTGATCCACTGGGAATGTGATGAAACAAATAAAATCTGAAATAAATCATGCCCTCTACTATTATTCTGACATTTCACATTCTTAAAATAAAAGTGGTGACCCTAACTGACCTAAGACAAGGCATTTTTACTAGAATTAAATGTCAGGAATTGTGAAAAACTGAGTTTAAATGTATTTGGCTAAGGTGTATGTAAACTTCCAACTTCAACTGTATAATCCATAGAAGGATTTTGGAACCTCTAACCCCGACACTGACTGTTAAACTCATGGGTACACTAGCAATGGCTGCCAGAAATGATTTGAATGGGAACTGCCATCTAGGGATTCTATTTTTATGGTTTATTGCAGCTGTCAGTTTGCCTTTCACAAATTTCTAAATACAATCGCAAGAAAAACATAGGCTACCATTTGGAAAGCAAATGCCTACTGCTGAAAAGAGAAGACTAATCAAAAACAAACATTTTCAGTACTGTTTTTCAAAGTACCTTATCTTGAGATATTGGCACAAGCACATCGGCCATCACCGGTGAGTAGCCTATGCTTCATCATCATCAATGGGTGAGTCACACGGAAATCAAACCGGCAGTGCGCGTGCGCCATCGTGCATACATTTATTTTATCCCCCTACGCCAAACGCGATCAAAGCATTAAACATTTATGGCAATTTCGCTAGTTAGCTTGCACTTGCTAGCTAATTTGTCCTATTTAGCTAGCTTGCTGTTGCTAACTAATTTGTCCTGGGATATAAACATTGAGTTGTTATCTTACCTAAAATGCACAAGGTCCTCTACTCCGACAATTAATCCACACATAAAACGGTCAACCGAATCATTTCTAGTCAGCTCTCCTCCTTCCAGGCTTTTTCCATCTTTGAACTTATATGGTGATTGGCATCTAAACTTTCATAGTATTACTACACCGACCGGCAACACAGTTCGTCTTTAAATCACCCACGTGGGTATAACCAATGAGGAGATGGCACGTGGGTACCTGCTTCTATAAACCAATGAGGAGATGGGAGAGGCAGGACTTGCAGCGCGATCTGCGTCAGAAATAGGAATAACTTCTATTTTAGCCCTTAGCAACGCAGACGCTCGCGAGCAGTGTGGGTGCAATAATTGAATAACATAGATTCCTAAATGTATTTTGCAACGCGAGCGGTGTGGTCAGCCTGTCAGTGTCACTGGAATGTTTATTTTGTTGCCTATACTATATCTTCAGTGCCTTCAGAAAGTATTCACACCCCTTGACTTTTTCCACATTTTGCTGTGTTACAGATAGAATTCATAATGGATTAAACTGATGTTTTGTCACTGGCCTACACACAATACCCCATAATGTCAAAGAGGAATGCTTTTTAAATTTTGTACAAATTAAAAATGAAAAGCTGAAATGTCCTGAGTCAATAAGTATTCAACCCCTTTGTTATGGCAAGTCTAAATAAGTTCAGGAGTAAAAATGTGCTTAAGTCACGTTGCATTATTTTTTAATGACTGCCTCATCTCTGCACCCCACACACACACACAATTATCTGTAAGATCCCTCAGTTGAGCAGTGAATTTCAAACACAGGTTCAACAGCAAAGACCAGGGAGGTTTTCCAATGCCTCGCGAAGAAGGACACCCATTGGTAGATGGGTAAAAATAGAAAAAGCAGACATTTAATCTCCCTTTGAGCATGGTGAAGTTATTAATTGCACTTTAGATGGTGTATCAATACACCCAGTCATTACAAAGGGTACAGATGTCCTTCCTAAATCAGTTGTCGGAGAGGAAGGAAACCATTCAGGGATTTCACGATACAGATACAGAGTTTAATGGCTGTGATAGGAGAAAACTGAGGATGGATTAACAACGTTGTAGTTACTCCACAATACTAACCTAATTGACAGAGTGAAAAGAATGAAGCGTACAGAATACAAATATTCCAAAACATGCATCCTGTTTGCAACAAGGCACTAAAGTAATGAAGAAAAAAATGTGGCAAAGCAATTAACGTTTTGTCCTGATACAAAATGGTTGTTTGGGGCATATTCAATACAACACATTACTGAGTACCACTCCTCATATTTTCAAGCATAGTGGTTGGTGCATCATGTTACGGGTATGCTTGTAATTGTTTTGGACCGGAGAATTTTCCCAGGATAAAAAAAGAAACGGAATGGAGCTAAGCACAGGCAAAATCCTAGAGGGAAAATTTGCTTCACTAGACACTGCGAGATTAGTTTACCTTTCAGCAGGACAATAACTGAAAACACAATGCCAAATCTATACTGGAGTTGCTTACCAAGAAGACAGTGAATGTTCCTGGGTGGCCGAGTTACAGTTTTAACTTAAAAGTCTGCTTGAAAATCTATGGCAATACTTGAAAAGGGCTGTCTAATAATTATCAACATCCAATTTGACAAGGCTTGAATAAGTTAAAGAATCATTGGCAAATAGTATACAATCCAGGTGTGCAAAGCTCTTAGACTTACGCAAAAAGAAACATACACTACATGAACAAAAGTATGTGGACACCTGCTTGTCGAACATCAATTCCAAAATCATGGGAAATTAAATTTGGAGTTGGTTCCCCTTTGCTGCTATAACAACCTCCACTCTGCTGGGAAGGCTTTTCACTAGATTTTGAAACATTGCTGTGGGGGACTTTCTTCCATTCAGCCACAAGAGCATTATTGAGGTCGGGCACTGTTGTTGGGCGATAAGCCTGGCTCACAGTCGGCGGTCCAATTCATCCCAAAGGTGTTTGATGGGGTTGAGGTCAGTGCTCGGTGCAGGCCAGTCAAGTTCTTCCACACAGATCTCAACAAACCATTTCTATTTGTGCACATGGGCATTGTCATGAGGAAACAGGAAAGGACCTACCCAGCACAGCATCGTCTAGAATGTCTTTGTTTGCTGTAGCGTTAAGATTTCCCCTCTCTGAAACTAAGGGTCCTAGCCCAAACCATGAAAAACAGCCCCAGACCATTACTCCTCCAACAAACTTTAAAGTTGGCACTATGCATTCGGGCAGGTAGCGTTCCCCTGGCATCCGCCAAACACAAATTAGTCCATTGGACTGCCAATTGGTGTAGGGCGATTCATCACTCCAGAGAACACATTTCCACTGCTCCAGAGTCCAATGGCAGCGAGCTTTACACCACTCCAGCTGACGCTTGGCATTGCGCATGGTGATATAAGGCTTGTGTGCAGCTGCTGGTCTATTTCATGAAGCAAACAGTTAGTGTGCTTATGTTGCTTCCAGAGGCTGTTTGGAACTCGATATTGAGTGTTGCAACCAAGGACAGACGATTTTTATGCGCTACACGCTTTACAGAACGGGACCGCCGAGTGCTGAGCTTGTGTGGCCTACCACTTCGCGGCTGAGCCGTAGTTGCTCCTAGTCGGTTCCACTTCACAATAACAGCACTTACAGTTGACCGGGGCAGCTCTCGCAGAGACGAAATTTGACGAACTGACTTGTTGGAAAGGTGGTATCCTATGGCGGTGCTACGTTTAAAGTCACAGCTCTTCAGTAAGACCATTCTACTGCCCGTGTTTGTCTATGGAGATTGCATGGTTGTGTGCTCAAATTTATACACCCGTCAGCAACAGGTGTGGCTGAAATAGCCAAATCCACGAATTTGAAGGGGTGTCCGCCTACTTTTGTATATATAGTGTAGCTGTGATTGCTGCCAAAATGTTATTCGAACATGTATTGACTCGGGTGTGAATACTTATGTATACTTAACGAAAATATAAAACGCAACATGAAAAGTGTTGGTCCCATGTTTCATGAGCTATAATAAAATTATCCCAGAAATGTTTAATATGCACAAAAAAAGCTTATTTTTCCGATGTTCCTTTCTAAGTGACCCCAAACTTTTGTTTGTTTGTAAATAAAGTATTTCAGTTTTTTATTTGTAATAAATTGGCAAAAACGTGTGTTTGCTTTGTCATTGTGTAAATTGAGGAATAAAATAATGTATTACATTTTAGAACAAGGCTGTAACGTAACAAAATGTGGAAAAATGGGTCTGAATACTTTCCAAATGCACTGTACCTCAAATAAAGTTTAACGGTGTACACCTGCCAAGTGGCGCCGTTGTCTAAGGCACTGCATCGCAGTGTGCCACTAGAGAGTCTGGGTTCGAGTCCAGGCACTGTCGCAGCCGGCCGCCCGGGAGACCCATGGAGCGGCGCACAATTGGCCCAGTGTCACCTGGGTTAGGGGAGGGTTTGGCCGGCAGGTATGTCCTTGTCCAATCGCGCACTAGCGACTCCTGTGGCGGGCCGGGTGCAGTGCACGCTGACACTGTTGCCAGGTGAAATTAAAATATAGACAACAAGAAAAATGAACAAACAAAAACTATATATCAAAAACGGTGTGCAGTTTTAGGAGACATGACACCAATACCTTCACATTTGTTTAACCAACTGCAACTAATTGCATGGTAACAGAATGACAGACTCCAAACAAAATCCATTGATTGCAAAGTTAAACAACATCATGGGTCCCTGATCTGTACTATACAGAAATTCATAATTATAATTCTCTTCATGGTTACATGTCCTGAATAGGTACACAAAAAGGTACAATATCCTACTTTGCATGTTTGGGTGTTATTCTACACATTATTTTTTACGATAGTCAACGTCTGACGATGTCACACCCATTTCCAAAAACACCACACAGTGCACTTGTTACAAAGTGGAACTTAACTGTCGTTACAGGAGCTGTCCCGTGCTGAAAATTATTACAGAAAATAAGCTGAAGAGTTCGCTGTAGCTCAAATCTATTGTAATCTTTTTTTTGTTAACACAGTTTTCCCATCAAGAGAATAAATGCTCTGTAGCCTATTATGTATTTTAGTGTTTGTATTTGTGTTACAAATGTGTTAATTGTTTTCTTGTTATTTTGTATGAAACGTTTGTCAGTTCTGCATTTCTTCAGTTTGCGTAAACTGTGAGCAAGAATGAATAAAGCCCATGTCAGTTGCTATTTAGAAAAGATCAAATTGACCTAAAAATAGGATATGATGATATTACTTTTTGTAATTGCTCAACAAGCCTAAAGGCAGGCAGGAATTGTACTTCAAGTAGGCCTTCAGATATTCTATAATTAAACATGAAGCAGCCTGGCCTAGGCTAAAAGTTAAGCGACATTGCCATAGACGAAATATGTAGACCTTTAGGTTATTGGTTAGGCTACAGTGAAATGCGTAAGCTTTCAGATGAGTAGCCTATAGGCCTAATAGATACAAATACTGCTTTGCTTGGAGAAGAGGGGGGAGGGGAGGAGCAGACACGGAAGAAAAAAACGAGGAAATCAAGATAGCAGTGGCGGCTGTACAGAACTCATCCAAAGGACATTGACTTCTCAAACACTGCAGAAAGCTAACCCAATACGATGCCCTGTCCAACTTATTAATTCAGCAACTTACTTAGATAACTAGCAAATTCAAATTAGGAGTCGCGCTAACGTAGAATTCAGAAAAAAACTGGTCAGTTAGCCTAATAACGCGTTCACGTCATGTCAGTTCACCTTCACCCAATCAGATGACCAAATGTAATCCAAAGTGTAGCATTTGACAACTTGAGTTTTCTAGCTAAGATTAGGGGTTCCTATGCTTAAATGTTGCTGATGCCACACCTAAATAGGTATTTTAAGTATCAGCTAACTGCATAATATATTATAGAAATGTGTCAGTCGATGATGTGGCATGCAACCATTGGTAGCCTAGTGGTGTTGGGCCAGTAACCCGAAAGTTCCCCGTTTCGAATCCCCGAGCCGACAAAGGTGAAAAAACTGTCGATGAGCAAGGCATTTAACCCCCATTTGCTCAAGGGGCACCGTACTTCTATGGCTGACCCTGTAAAACAACACTTTCCACTTTTCTTTTTTTGCATCACCTCGCCTTGGTGAGGTGAAGCATCCACGAAGAGTTCTCCTTAGTGAAACATCACTGTTGCTTGCATAATTAGGCCTACAAATTCTGCCATGCATCGAAATCTCCATGTGGAGCCCTCTGTGCGGTGTGTGGTGAATTCACAAAGAGGTTGTGGAGCCTCTACGGAGTAGTCTACTTCTAGTGGAGTGCAAATCCAGACTTAGCCCATCCATAGGTTTTTGGGAGGACGCTGATTAGCCAGTCCAAGCCAACCCAAGGGATATTAAGTTTGGATCAGATACCAAATGTGATCTTTGTGTGTCACTGATCTTTGTATGTGACCCCAAGCAGCAAGTGACCTATTTTAAGAAATTGACAAGCTTGTGCAGTAGCACAGTATACAACCACCCTCTGAGCAACCGGAGGATGGGTGTAGGCTATTTTGTGCTGCTTGGTTATCTTCAGTAGGTTTCACCGTTGCAAAATGTTGTTCAACAGGGCAACATTTTGTAGAGCGTTCAGATAAACATAATGTAGAAGAAAATGCATGTCTAGCAAGCAAACATGTATGCCTGACAGGTAAGATTTGTGCCAGCTGAGTTTTTAAAAATTACATGTCTATCTGCAAAGTTCACTATATTGCACCCTTCTAAATGCGACCCTGGAGTTCAGACAGCACCATTTCCATTTACCCAAACGACATGTTCATTAGGCAAATGTTACAAATAGACATGATTCCTTATTCACCCTGTCAGAGGGATGTGAGTTCTACATAACTATAACGTTACAGAACTGCGATGAACGTGCCCTGGTGTAATGTTTCTGGTATTGTGTTTCAGTAAAAACAGTATTACATCACTATTCAGCAAGGTTGGCTGTTTTACTAACTAAATAAATCCAGTTCGTGGTCTGACGTGGTAGTCTTTCTGAGAACAAGTTTGCTAGTTAGTTATCAAAATGCTTTGCAAGAAACTACCCAAAGTAGTGGCAACCAGTCCTCACCTCAGTGATGGAGAGGACAGCTCTTTAAATGTCATCCAGAAAAGTACACTAGATCGCTATCAACAACAAAAAATATTCGGAGTTCGTTATCAATCTTTCCCGAAATTACTTTCTGAACAACTAACTACAAGCAAGCCACCATATTCTTTATGACACTTATTCTAACGATTGGAGTTTTGAGCACTACAGAAACGAGACCAAATTTGACACGGCTCTTGACAACATACTTACGTTCTCTGTTATTTTGTTGGATGAGCACACGTAGCAAGGCGACGTACCAAAAATGTGACGTAGCATAACCCATATGCGTTGAGAAACATTTATAATAACTAAAACCAACCTCGGTAAATAATAATAAATATGTATTTAAAATGTACCTGCATGCCCAAAAGCCCGTTGCTTTCTCTCTCATTTTGAATGCGTGCAACAGGCTACAAACTTTCAGGAAGGAAATTGACTGGTGTAACGCCAGCAGCATTAGCAATATCGTGGTGATCAGTTCCGGGTGACGTTCCGGCAAAACCTTCAAAATAAAAGTACGGACCTAAAAGAAAGAAAAAGTACAAACGGCGGTGAAATTAATTGTGAATTCTTAACGATTCATTAACGACATTTCGGCCATTATTATAAATTGTTGGTGAAATAATTGCTGGTGAAATAATTATTTTATTTACTATTGCATAATCAGTATCTAACTCAGAGGAGGCTGGTGGCTGAAATGGAATAAATGGAAACGATTCAAAAATATTGTCAAACAAATCCATATGTTTGATGTATTTGATAACGTTCAATGTATTCCATTCCAGCCAATACAATGAACCCACCCTCCTATATTTACTACCACCAGCCTCCACTGAAAACTCAATAGAGAATGAAAATGATGTCTGTGTCAAACCCATGGAAAAATCCAGGGCCGGATAATCTGGGGCCATGGGCAAGATCATTTCAGATGTCCCCCCCTCTTCAAATCAAATCAAAATTTTTTATTGTCACATGGGCCAAATTTTATTTAATTTTATTTAACTGTTATTTGACTAGGCAAGTCAGTTAAGAACAAATTCTTATTTACAATGGCGGCCTACCAAAAGGCAAAGGCCTCCTGTGGGGACGGGGGCTGAGATTAAAAATATACTTTTTAATAAAATATAGGACAAAACACACATCACGACAAGAAAGACAACACAACACTACATAAAGAGAGACCTAAGACAACAACATAGCATGGCAGCAACACATGACAACACAGCATGGTAGCATCTCAACATGACAACAACGTGGGAAAAACACAACATGGTAGCAGCACAAAACATGGTACAAACATTATTGGGCACAGACAACAGCACAAAGGGCATGAAGGTAGAAACAACAATACACCACGCAAAACAGCCACAACTGTCAGTAAGATTGTCCATGATTGAGTCTTTGAATGAAGAGATTGAGATAAAACTGTCCAGTTTGAGTGTTTGTTGCAGCTCGTTCCAGTCGCTAGCTGCAGCGAACTGAAAAGAGGAGCGACCCAGGGATGTGTGTGCTTTGGGAACCTTTAACAGAGTGTGACTGGCAGAACGGGTGTTGTATTTGGAGGATGAGGGCTGCAGTAGATATCTCAGATAGGGGGGAGTGAGGCCTAAGAGGGTTTATAAATAAGCATCAACCAGTGGGTCTTGCGACAGGTATACAGAGATGACCAGTTTACAACAGGTGTACTGTAGACCTTAGAGTGAAATGCTTGCTTACTTACAAGCCCCTAACCAACAATGCAGTTTTAAGAAAAATAAGTGTTACGTAAAAAATAGATAAGTATAAAAAATTTAAAACAAAAGGAACAAATAATTAAAGAGCAGCAGTAAAATAACAATAGCGAGGTTTGTCATTAATGGGGTATTGTGTGTAGATTGATGAGGGAAAAAACTATTTAATCCATTTTAGAATAAGGCTGTATGGAACAAAATGTGGAAAAAGTCAATGGGTCTAAATACTTTCCGAAGTAAAATAACAATAGCTAAACTATATACAGAGGGTACCGGTACAGAGTCAATGTACAGGTGCACCGGTTAGTCGAGGTAATTGAGGTAATATGTAAATGTAGGTAGAGTTAAAGTGACTATGCATTGATAATAAACAGAGTAGCAGCAGCCTATTAGAGGGGGGGGCAATGCAAATAGTCTGGGTAGCCATTTGATTAGCTGTTCAAGATTCTTATGGCTTGGAGGTAGAAGCTGTTTAGAAGCCTTTTGGACCTAGACTTGGCGCTCGGTACCGCTTGCCATGCAGTAGCAGAGAGAACAGTCTATGACTAGGGTGGCTGGAGTCTTTGGCAATTTCTAGGGCCTTCCTCTGACACCGCCTGGTATAGAGGTCCTGGATGGCAGGAAGTTTGGCCCCAGTGATGTACTGGGCCATACGCACTACTCTCTGTAGTACCTTGTGGTCGGAGGCTAAGCAGTTGCCATACCAGGCAGTGATGCAACCAGTGAGGATGCTCACAATGGTGCAGCTGTCAAACTTTGGAAGATCTGAGGACCCATGTCCAATTTTTTCAGTCTCCTGAAGGGGAATAGGCTTTGTCATGCCCTCTTCACGACTGTCTTTGGATCATGATAGTTTGTTGGGGATGTGGACACCAAGGAACTTGAAGCTCTCAACCTGCTCCACTACAGCCCAGTCGATGAGAATGGGGACGTGCTCGGTCCTCTTTTTCCTGTAGTCCACAATCATCTCCTTTGTCTTGATCACGCTGAGGGAGAGGTTGTTGTCCTGGCACCACACGGCCAGGTCTCTGACCTCCTCCCTTATAGGCTGTCTCATCGTTGTCTGCGATCAGGCCTACCACTGTTGTGTCTTCGGCAAACTTAATGATGGTGTTGTAGTCATGCCTGGCCATGCAGTCATGAGTGAACAGGGAGTACAGGAGGGGACTGAGCACGCACCCCTGAGGGGCTCCCGTGTTGAAGACCAGCGTGGCGGATGTGTTGTCACCTACCCTTACCACCTGGGGGCGACCCGTCAGGAAGTTCAGGATCCAGTTGCAGAGGGAGGTGTTTAGTCCCAGGATCTTAGCGGCGGAGAGAACAATATGCAGTTTCAAAGCTAATTTCCTGCATTTCCACACATTTTGCCATGGGGCTGAGAAGATTTTGCAGCATTAAAGCCAATTTCCTGCAATTCTACACATTTTGCAATGGCCATGTTCACATGCTATCTGAGTCACTCAAACATTATGACTAAATCAATGGGTGCCCCCTGGAGTTCGGGCCCCTGGGCATGTGCCCTGCGTGCTCGGTCGGTAATCCAGCCATGGAAAGATTGCATGTACTCCTGTCATATTGGACTTCACTGCACAGAATGTCCTATACTGTAGGTAGGCTTAGTTGTTACTTGTCAACGAAAGCCGACTCCAAAACCTCTCTCCTGAAGTGGACAAGTCCACAGGTCTCATTCGAGTTGGAGCCAAACTCCGGAGGGCTGAGATTCTCGAACCAGAGGATGAGGATGGACAGTTGGCAATTGTTAGAGGATGGAAATAAAATATAGTGCCATATTTTGGGCTCTTTTGTCAAATTGCCCCTAACCTGACAGTCCCCCTCATCCTATCACCAACCACCATCCCCTGTCCAATCCTCTTCTATCAGAGGTGGGACTTTGGCTCCACCAACAGGTCAAATACTCGCACCTGTCCCCAATCAGTGTGGTTGACCAAATCCTTTGTTTGCATGTCACCTTTTATCTTTTTGTTGTTGTTGTGAACAATTGTTTTTAATGGATCACAAGAGCAACACAATCATTAAAAAAATAACAATTTCATTTTTGAACAAACACACCATCCCACTCTACCCATCCCAAATATACCCCTGGCGGTCCCACCTCATCCTCTCATAATGTAAAAACCAAAAACATATTACTTTTTTTTTTTACTGTTAAAATTAAATTAAAATAGACAACACACTGCATACTTGAATACATGATACACAGAAAATACATTTGCCAATACAACACCATCAAGAAAACATTTTAAGTCACCTTTTTGTTTTTTGATGTGTTTACGTCAAAGTTGTTCTTATTTCTTGATTTACATTATCATTTGTACTGTTATTATTTGATCTATTTCAGTGGAGGCTGGTGGGACGAGCTATAGGAGGACGGGCTCATTGTATTGGCTGGAATGGAATTAATGGAACGTTAAACACATAAAATATATGGAAACTACATGTTTCAGCCATTACAATGAGCCCATCCTCCTATAGCTCCTCCCACCAGCCTCCTCTGATATATTTGTTTTCCTTATGCATTTGTTTTACTCATGCTTGAATCCACTGCCAAAGTTTCTTCCCTGTAGTATTCCTTTGTTTTATTGAGATTCCTGAGTGTACTTATTTGCATTTGTTTTACCTTGCATGAAATTACCACCATGTATGCTCTTTTCTTGTTTCCTAGTTAACTATCCCATCCTTAAATCATCCTAACCTTAGCAACAGACCGTTAAAATGCATCCATCTCTGTGTTTTAATGGACACACCACCATGATGGCTCCACCTCGAACCAGCAACATCAAGATACAGTCCTTTATTCAATCACTACTCTAACCAGTTTTTACACTACTGTTGCTGAGGTTAGTTTTGCTACGTTGCGTGAAGATTTGCACTGAATGAGTCGAATGTCACCTTTCTGCAAAACGGTGCACACCGTTCTTCAGAGTTCCTGTTCCTGACATGCAGATGCATGTCAAATCTTACAACGGCTGGATAGGTATTTAACATAGCAGCTAACCACATCATATGATATAACAATCTGATGCCTAGTCAATGATGTAGCACACAACTGTTGGTTGATGCAATGTAGTCGGGCTGCTGAACGTGGTGCTGCAGAAAATTCATGGCTATGGCATATCCGTAGGTCGACGATATGGGTATTATACCTTTTCAACAAAACCTCCTCTATCATCAACCTATGGTATCTGACGTCAATAAATACCCCTTTTTCTCCCAAATTGGTAGTTAGTCTTGTCCCATCACTGCAACTCCCATACGGACTCAGGAGAGACATGTGTTCACCGGAACTAGACCCAGCCAAGCAGCACTGTTTCTTGACACACTGCTCACTTTACCCGGAACCTAGCTGCATCAATGTGTCGGAGGAAACACCCTACAACTGGCAACCAGTCAGCTTACAAGATCCCGGCCAGCCACAAGAGCATGATGGGACAAGGACACCCCGGCAAGCCAAACCCACCCCTAACCCGGACGATGCTGGGACAATTGTGCGCTGCCTCATAGGTCTCCCAGTCATGGCCAGCTGTAACAGAGCCTGGGATCGAACCCGGGTCTATAGTGACGCCTCAGCGGTCTATAGTGACCGCTGCGCCAATTTGGAGGCCCTATAAATCAGATTTTTAAGATGAATAAAGACTTTCTAAAGTGCCAAATAATCAGCATTTTGACATGTCCCTCCAGCTTTTCCGACTTCTAGGTAGATTTTAAACCACTTAACCAAAAAATGGCCCCAAGCTTTCACTATAATTGTAAATCCCTAGTTAGTTCCTTTGTTGCTTTGACATTTCTGAAGATTGTTTGTTTCACATGATTAGTGATTCATTTAGGTTTGTCACTCATTTTAAAGTCAACCCTGTTTAGTGAACTGAACTCTCATTTTAATGTGGTGAAAAAAATCATAATTCGTTTTTTTCAAAAGAAACATTGAACATTAATAAGTAGTCAAATCATAGTGTGAAAGCAGGTGAGCTGGTTCTACTCTTTTTGGCCATTTTCGTGTGTTTTGTGGTGGAGAACTGAGCAGGTCGGGCATAACATGTCAAACCTGATACCCATAGATAGATAGGCTAGACATGTTTTAACAATTCCAATTTTTTTTGTGAAGCTTGCATTCAAACAGCCCATTATGTTGAAGAAGCGTCCATTCCACCTGTCAGAAGGGGAGTTATGGCTGATTTAAGATGAAAACTTCAACCCTGTTACTTTAATTGACACTTACTATAGTAATTGTTCTTAATTTGAAACCTCTTGAGATGGGGAAGAAAAGCTTTTTTATGAATTTGAACGTGTGCTCTTTATGACAATGTTGTGACATCGGCTGATGTAAAAAGGGCTTAATAAATACATTTAATTGATTGATTGACAATGCTAAAATTAGGTAAAATAAAACGTTTTGACCAAATTACACTACCCAAAAGGAATCCTGTTGGTGAAATGACCCGTATAGCCTATATATAATCATGTTTAATGAGAATGTAACATAAAATACTCCAATACTATGACGTTCGTATGCCATTTATTCGCAGGACTTTTATTTTGCATATCACAGAGATAAGGGCATGTTTGTAGGCAGCTGTTGGTTGGCTTTTCTGGCTTCACACAGATGAAACTCTACATGGAAAAAAGTTGGCCTCATTTCCGCTGTCAAAATTGCAGTGGTCGAGTGCATGTTTTCAGATTTCACCAGTGCTTGACTTGGGCAGGAGGACACTGGAGCTGAGTACCGGCACCTAAAATGTTCTACTGCTTGAGCTCCTGTCCCTCTTACAGAATATTAGCTCAAAAGTACTGTGGCTCTCCTGCACCTTAATATAAACAGTGCTGGCACACAAAATCCAATCCAATCAAATCAAATTTATTTATATAGCCCTTCGTACATCAGCTGATATCTCAAAGTGCTGTACAGAAACCCAGCCTAAAACCCCTAACAGCAAGCAATGCAGGTGTAGAAGCACGGTGGCTAGGAAAAACTGTCATGTTTTGTCTTTGATCTTCATGTCTTGTCCCTGTGCTTCCCTCTGCTGGTCTTATTAGGTTCTTTCCCTCTTTCTGTCTCTCTCTCTCTCTCCTCCTCCCTCTCTCCCTCTCCGCTCTCTCTCTATCGTTCCGTTCCTGCTCCCAGCTGGTTCTCATCTCCTAACGACCTCATTTACTCTTTCACACCTGTCCCCTATTTTGCCCTCTGATTAGAGTCCCTATTTCTCCCTCTGTTTTCCGCTTCTGCCTGGTCGGATTCTTGTTTGATGTTTGCTGTTCCTGTGTCCTTGTTCCGCCCTGTCGTGTTTTTGCCTTCTTCAGATGCTGCGTGTGAGCAGGTGTCTATGTCAGCTACGGCCTGTGCCTTCCTGAAGCGACCTGCAGTCTGTGGTCGCGTCTCCTGTCGTTCCTCTCTACTGACGAGAGGATTTCAGTTTCCTGTTTGGATTTACCTTTGATATATCCAGGAGAATCATTGTTTGTTTGATACTGGAATAAAGACTCTGTTACTATTACGTCGCTGTTGGGTCCTCATTCATCAGCATAACAGAAGAATCCGACCAAGATGGACCCAGCGACTATGGATTCTCTCAACACTGCCGTCGAGTTCCAGGGAGCAATGCTCGCAGACACGAGCAGGATTGTTTGCTGCTCGTCATGCCGTTTGAGACCCTGGCCGCTCAGGTCTCCGATCTCTCTGGACAGTTTCAGAGTCTTCATCTCGTGCCACCAGCTACTTCCTGGTCTTCCGAGTCTCCGGAACCTAGGGTTAATAACCCACCATGTTACTCTGGGCAGCCCACTGAGTGTCGCTCCTTTCTCACCCAGCTGTGATATTGTGTTCTCTCTCCAGCCCAACACGTACTCAAGAGAGAGAGCTCGGATCGCTTACGTCATATCACTCCTTACTGGTCGGGCTCGGAGTGGGGCACAGCTATCTGGGCAAGGGCTGAGTTTTCTAACGATTATCAGAACTTTAAAGAGGAGATGATACGGGTTTTTGATCGTTCAGTTTTTGGGAAGGAGGCTTCCAGGGCCCTGGCTTCCCTATGTCAAGTGATCGATCCATAACGGATTACTCTATAGAGTTTCGCACTCTTGCTGCCTCCAGTGACTGGAACGAGCCGGCGTTGCTCGCTCGTTTTCTGGAGGGACTTCACGCTGAGGTTAAGAGGAGATTCTCTCCCGGGAGTTCCTTCCAGCGTGGACTCTTTGATTGCACTCGCCATCCGCATAGAACGACGGGTAGATCTTCA